>NC_142286.1:6487965-6661738 GCF_965620075.1 Prunus avium
GTTTTTTTGAAAGAAAAAAAAAAACCCAGAATATATTATAGAAGGTTGATATCTTGTATCAAATGTTGATTTACCCACTTCAACTTGTGAGGAAGAAATGACTTCTAACTGGAGTCACTTTGCCTTACATTTTTTATTCAGTGAACTGACTTGGACAAAAACACTTCTTTGACAGAAGATCCAATGCCTAAAGCAGATCCTTCCTCCCTTCAAAGCGGAGTTGAATGAGATGTGTTACATGAACTTATTAATTAGAGATCAATTTGATCAGTTTTATTACTTCTCAGGTCACAACACATTTAACAACACATCGGAAAGAAGAAGGGAAAAAAAAAAGACCATCAATCCTCTACCCTAAGATAAAGAGTTTCTCCACTTTGGAGTAGCTCTAGCTCTAACCAACCTGGTCTTCATATCCATAGGCGTTTGTTTCCCATACTCAACATCCCCATTTCCACCCTCATTAATCTTCACCACACCCGCACTCCTAAGCGAAGGCATTATCCCTAAATTCCTAGTCCACTTGAAAATCCCAGCTTTCTTTTTCTCTTTCCTCTCTGCCTGCACTTGCATGGAGCTGCACTGGCTTTGAAGCCTGAGCACCTCTTCTTTCAATTTCCTTATCTCCATTTGCATCACATTCATTTCGCGCTTTGAGAAGCTCCGAGCTGGGGCGTCAAGAAAGGGGTTTGGGCTTCTGGTGCTGGCACTGAACGAGCCACTCCAATCAATGTGCCTGTGAAGCTTGTTTTGCTCTGAGAAGAGGACTTGGATCACTGCCCGGACGGGCAGGCGTTCGTTTTGTGCAGCATGGAGAGATGCCTCTGGGGAGAGCTTTCGACTGTCGATTAGCCTACAAAGACTCTTTCGATCTTGCTTGGATACTACAGGATGTGCCTGCCATGATTAGATATCCATGTTTCACATCAACCCAAGTAGTTAGCATACCATACGTAGTTTATTGGGGTTCTTTTTACAATCTAATAACATAAAATGCCCACGTAATGATATTTTCTTATCTCTATTTGTATCGCATTGTTTTGTGAGATATATTATATGTTATGTCGTCAGATTATTGATTTAAATCAAACATTCAAGTAAGAATCCACCTTCTAATTTTGCAATGTAACATATCGAAGAATTTAGTGATAGAACATTTTCCTACACTTAAAAGCTCTATATGTTAATATAAAAGTGTTTGATATTGAGTAAGGGGTAGGATGCTTCAATTGGATCCAAACAATAATTCAATCATACAAATATGCACTTTTTCTTCTCATGCTCACTACTGAACAACAGAAAAACCAAATGCAGAAAGCTTTAGGGCCGGCCATATCCTACCCAAAACAAAGGGCATTTATGTCAATTTACTAGTCCTAATTAATTCACATTTATCCCAATTAATTGTTAACTAATTAGGAAATTAAATCCATTAAATACCATAGACCTTACTTTGAGATAAGTATCAATGGCTCTGTACAACCCATCATCCGTGGCACGGGCGTGGCTAGGCACAGCTCCAGCAAGCGCCGCAAACTCATTCAAGCTCAAATATGCATCCATGGCGGCTTCAGCAAGATAACAATCCACAAGCTTTGCCACCTTGACCATGGCAGCTCCGCTCTTAGCAGTCTCATCCAAGTTCACAAACCTCTTCACCAACCTAATCACAAGCTCAACGTCCAGCAAAGTACCGCACGTGTGACTAAAAGAAGGTATCATGAGCTCCTTCAACAAGGCTTGGTCCAGCTGCCACGATATCCTCTTTTCGAGCTCGGCGCGGTACGAGGGCTCCACCGCAACCATGTTGGCGGTGCGTAGGAGGCGGAGGAGGAAGTTGCATGGGATGGAGTCCTTCTCCGGGGGGAGGACGCCGACTAGGGTTTCGACGAAGAAGCGTTTTCGCATCCACAAGGCGGTGACGGATTCCGGGGAGGACTGTAAGCTAATTAGGCTTCTTTGGTCGGAGAGGGCTTCGCCGGAGAGGTCCGGGAGCCATTTGGAGGCGTAGTGGGTGATTATGGAGCCGATGAGGTCGGGACGTACGCCTTTGGCTTTGATGCCGGCTAGGGTTTTGACAAAGTAGTCCATGTCAAGGATACATGCGTCATCGAACCAGCATTCGGAGGCAAATGGCGAGGGTTTTCCCGGGAAAGTGACGGATTCTTGCAAGTCTTGGTTTTTCGACATTGCCTTTTTTTCGGGAGCAATGGGTAAATGGAAGGGGCAATTGTGGGGTGTCAATATATGGTTCATGTAGTTACACTTTACATGGCAGAGAGTGAAAGTAATTTTTGGTGCTGGCATGGAGTTGAAATGTCGATGATGCACTTGAATTGAGTAAAAGATCAAGAGAAAAGGACATGGGTGGCTTGGGATTTAAGTAATGGCATAGTATAGTACTCCAGTGTAGTGTGAGAGCAAGATGGATGGCTGGATGGATGGGTGAGGAGGAAGATCCATGGATAAAAGAGAGAGAGAGAGAGAAGACAAGTGTTATAAATGCAAAATAGTGAAATATTCCTTGCCTATGACACGCAACGTCTCATTCTCTGGCATGGAGAACAAAATTCATTATAACACCACCCAAGATTGAAAGAGACTCCCCTAACTCTCTCTCTCTCTCTCTCTCTCTCTCTCTCTCTCTCAAAATTTGGGCATGGAAATGGTAAAACTAAGAGGAATATCTACCGACTTGACGACAATGCCATTATTTTGTGCCATATATGCACTTGGAGATATGACTTATCTATTTAGAACATGAGCATGTTTCACTTCTTTGAAAAATATGATCAGCAATGTAGTCCATAAATACAACACATACGACTACCGTTTTTCCCAAAAAGAAGATGAAACTTTTTTGTGAATTTTGGATATTCAACAACTTAAATTGCCTAATTGTTGAAAAAGAAAAAGATGTAAGTAGAGGAAAAAATCAACATCACCTCGAGAATAATGAGAAATGTGGGTACAAAATAAGAAGGTGATGGGATATTGTATTTTGCATAACAACAACCAGCACGTGAACTTCCCTCTTGTTCCTAACTTTGGATGGTAGCTATAGCTAGCTGCTGCCCTCCCAACACCAGCTGCAGCTCTGGCCCGTCTGGGTGCGCAGGGCCCCACTATTGTTTGGTATGGGCCCACTTGAATCATGCTAGCCCAAATATCTAGCCTATCAAATTGTTTTTGTGTTGGCCTGCATGTATGCTCTTTGAGCATGAACAATGTAGATGGGTCAAGAATGGAGTCAATTTGAATTTTCAACTCTAGAATTAGTAAAGTTCTAAAACATTTCTATTCAAATTAGGAGTGAAGAAAATTTTGGTTTAGAAGAATTTGAAACAGGACGAAAGATAGCCCATATACATGGGCCACTATCAAAATGTCTCATCTTGGGTCAAATTCTAACCCAAATCTAACATTGTTGTTGGGTTTCTCCATTTGTGGAGCCCAATTTGCCATTTGACTCCAATGAGCTCCCACTTTGGTTATGCTGTATGTTTGGTTCAAGGTTCAGAAGCTTGGAAATGGGTATGAGATGTCATTCTCATATTTGGTAAATACGTTCTTAGGAATCTAATGCCTAACACGTGAATAAATACAAACCAAAAATTGGAATAGAAATAAAAGGTTTTTCCAAGTGATCATTTCCTAGCATTTTGGAAATGATAATCTTCCATTCTTGCCTCCTGAGAAATAGACATGGGAAGTTCATTCCTAAACAATTCATTATGTGTCTGGTTTCAAGGTTTAGAAGTTTGAGGTGCTCGTTTTGGTCTGCATAATGTGGACAACTATTTTTGGTTTGAGGTTCCCCCTGATCTTATTCAGGACGCCCTATTATGTGATGTGTTGAGTCGGGGTCAGGCGTCTTGTCCCCCCCGTTGTAATTTTTCGTTTTATCAATAAAGTCTCCCTCATTCCGTCGAGGTTCTCTCAAAAAAAAAAAAAAAATAAATAAGTTTGAGAATATGCATGAAATTGCATTCCCATATTTGGTATGTGCACTCTCGGTAACTTTTAATAAATAGAAATAAGGGTCCATTTGGATGGAAGGATTCCAAATCGAAGGATTTAGACATATAAAATTAAATTATAAGATTAGACTACTACAATCCATGTATGTCAAGATTTTTGAATAAGAAAGAAATGAAGAAAACAAATGCATTTCAAATTACTCCTTGCATATATGGTCATTTCAAATGTATTACATCTAGTTATTTCAAATATATTGAATTGAATTCTTTCAAGTTTTTTTTTAATATCATCATCTTCATTTCTCAGCGTTCCTAAATGCATGAATGTACATCTTCATTTTCAGTTCATGATATTAGATATGGGAGTTTTTGTTCCCAAGAAGTTGATTGTACGAATCAAACGGCTCTTAGGTGTTAGCAATTTTGAACTCTCATACAAAATGTTCGTCCCCAGAGCGAAGTAATCCGCAAGGGGGAACACCCTTGGTGGAGATTTTGCATGGATTCGAGCAGTCCAAGTCCCGCAAGTCATCACCATACCTTTTTATTTAAAAATTAATTAATTTGAAAATGGCTATTATCACCTTGCGGAACTTGGACTATAAGTGAAAATGTAATTTTTCATGAGAGATTTGTAGAAAAGAAATTTATAAGAGAAAATTTAGTCTGTTAAATCAAAATCTGCCTCTCTCTCTCTCTCTCTCTCTCCTGCCCAAATTTGATGTCACATTATGTCACATTTGCAACAAGAATATATTTCTAATAATGAATCAACTAGGTTTATTCCATTGGTGTAAATTCAATCTAATTCTACAAAATATAGGAACTGAAAACTAAACAGAAGGTAATTTCAATATCTATGAAAAAACTGGACTTAGAAGTCATAAGCATGCTTATTTTTAAAGCAAACTAAGATCCTACCACCAAGACTTCACCAATATTGCTTCTCATCAACCCTATTTGGTCTTCCCATCTGGCGATTAAACCGGAAACATTATATGTTGCGGGAAGGTCCAGAGGAACCGCTGTCTCCTGCTGTTGGGTTCAGCACTGAATCACTGGCAAGAGAACCGTTCCCACTTCCCTCTTGAGCCACTACTGGGATCTTGACTGCTGATCTTTCCATCTCCTTCTCGAGCTCTTCTTCTCGTCGCAATGCGGTAAACTGGGTGTCTAGAGACCTGGCTGCTCCCAGCCATGCAAGAACAATCAGCAGAAGTATACCTCCAAGGTAAGGTGTTGAGTTCGCGAGTGACCCGAAGGTCAAAATCATAAACTGCTGAATCAGAGCACCACCAGACTTCCCCAATGGGTTGCAGACAACATCAATGGCTGCCTTTCCTTTAACCTACAGCAAGAAGTTCACAAGGAACGTAAACACAAAAGGGCTCAAAATGAAACTCAAATTAGAAAACTCGAAGTTTTTCCTGATAAATATGATTCCAAGATGACTGAAACCTCTCCTTTAAAGAGGTCCCTAATTAAAATTTCCCTAAACTATTGGCTAAGCCAAAATCTAAAATACTGAGTTGTGAGCATGAGTCCAAACCTTGGTGTCCTCATCCAAGGGAATGTATGCCATTTCTTTGCATGGATCAAACAAGCTGTACTTGGCACTCTTGCTGAAAATGTTTTGCAAAGCACCCACATATACAGCTGCAAGAAGTGGAGTCATCCCAAGGCTTGTAATAGCAGGTGAAAGTGGACCGCCAAACAAGATCAGAGAGAAGAAACCAACTCCAGTCAGAAGTAGAACTGTAGGTGTGATCTTCGCAGCAACTCCCCATCCATATTTTTCGAATATAACTTGACTGAGCAACATCATTGTGAAAGTTGCTATTCCAGTGGCAGTTGAGAAGTCACCCATAAAAGAAGAGTACTCATTCGGGCTCGGAAACTGCACAATTCACAGTGGAACAAGAAGAGTGAGGATTATCAATTAGTAATTCATAATAAAGGCAAAGATTAAGTCACCCAGCTAAGGCATACCTGAGCTTTGAGCTTTGATTTCCATGTAACCTCCACGAGGTTGATGCTAATACCATATGCAACCACCAAAGTGGCAAGATCTCTGATGTATCTTGAAGACACCAAAAATTTCAAGCTCTCCATTGTCCCCATTTTGGGCTTATCCTGCAAAGTAAATAGAAGTCAAAAA
The DNA here is from genome assembly GCF_965620075.1 of Prunus avium. NCBI lineage: Eukaryota > Viridiplantae > Streptophyta > Magnoliopsida > Rosales > Rosaceae > Prunus > Prunus avium. Next base: position 6,494,104 of record NC_142286.1, read on the forward strand.
AGATGCTAACCAAACTTATGAGAATACAAAATTGGCCAATTATAAAAATAATGGTATGGGATTCAGGTCGCTTCAACAATGACCAGTGATCAGTGACCACAATAAGATAGTAAACAAACTGATGTTATTTTTTCAACTTCCCAGCAACATATTAACAGATGGTGCCATGATAAGAAGTAATGCAGATAAACAGAACAGACTAACACGAACAGAAGGGACCAAAATTGAACAGATTCAGGTAGCCAATGTATCAACACAATTCAAATACGATTAACAAGATAGTCTTGCTGCGGATGATTACCTTCTTCTTCTTGCTGCGGGTGGGAAGAGGAACATAATTGTTTACCCACCAGTACAGGAAACAGATTGTGAACCCCATCAACACAACAATGCTCATCATCCCCCTTAAGGACAGGGCCCAACCATCAACTCCAGGACCCAAATTTTTCCTCAAATTAGAGAAATACTTCACCGTCCTGCCTGAGAAAATAAGAGCAACATTCGCTCCCAGTCCAAAAAGGGGGTAGAATCTTTTTGCTTCATCAATGGTAGTTATCTGCATAAAATCCAAGCAACATTATTTATTTAAGTTCCAGTCACTAACATTAGGGCGAAGACCTTAAATTCAGACTAATGAAAACTTCTGAGATCATTTCTTGTATTCTATAAGAATCCATATCTTGGTATACGATACGACTCAAATGGAGTTGTTACAAATAGGAAAAATAAATTTTGATATGAATCATTCATATCACAAGTTATAACACATGCTTCAAAAGCCAGCACCTTTTAAGGCCAAAGTTAATCCTTGTCCAGTCTGCTGTGGCAAATAGAAGAGAAAGCCATCTAAAAAGAGAGATCATTTTTTTCCTGTTTAATTAATAAGGATAGAACAGAGCACCATTCACAATCAGATAACTGAAGAAAATCAAGCCTCCAATTCCAATCTCAAAACACATATCAATTCCATTTTTGATAAACTGACACAGTATACAGACATATATAGGTTTTAAATTATTCCTCATTTTTTTTAAATATCTATAAAACAAACAACATATGTACCAACCGTGTTAAGAAACTGAGACTGGAAAAAATGATAACCAATCCAGAAAACGTGTATGGGTACACAAGCAATCAAATCATGAAATAAACATCAACTCATCTTTAAAATTATATTCCTGATTGGCAAGCAATCAAATCCCGATTATGCAGACATGAATCACACGACAAGGAAATTACCTGATTGGCAAACCCCCAGAAAAGCACAGATACCACCACACTTCCCCACAATTCAGCCATGACATAGAACAAACAAAAGCTCCATATCCTCAAGATTGCGAGTGGACCAAGGAACCTTGGGCCAAGAGTGTTGAGCAGGCTATCAGCAAGCGCTTCTGGGTGGATATAATTGCTGAGAGGATACAAGACAAATCCAAATGCCCCGAAAAAGGCGATAAATGGAAGCATAACAGTGTAGAAGAGAGCCTTCTTGGACAACACATTAGACAATTTTGTGTACAACAGCATGAAGCCAACAGCCATAGGCAGGTTCACCCAGGTTTTTAAAAATGGTATAATCTCTGCACTACTCCCTTTAGCTGTTACAACCAACACATCCTTTGTGTCCCTGAGGATTGTGTAATTGAACAAGATACAAAAGAACATCAACCCGAGTGGAACAATCTTCTTGAGGGTTACAGCCTCAATACCAAAGAACTTGGGCTGCTCAGTTTCCCCAAATGCTGGCTGCCCATCAGCAGCAGCAGCAGCAGCTTCAGCCCTGCAGATGAACAAGTTCCTCTCTTTTGTGCCAAACCCATGAGTCTTTGAGACAAAGCCTTGAAATTTCTGTAACCCATTTGAGGACAAAGATAACCCAGTTGGGGTTTTGGGTTTTGTGAAGAAAGATCTTTGCTTTAAGCCCAGAGAAGATTGAAACACTCTGGTCTTGGGGTTTAAAGGCAGGGAGAGAAGCCCTTTGGTCTGCAAAACAGCATCCATGTCTCTCCTAGGTCCCTCCAAGAAAATCCAGAAGTAGGTTTTTTCAAGAGAAGAACATGAAGAGAGACACAGATAAGGGAAGTGAGGAAGATAAGGTGGCTGAAGAAAAAAGATTTGATTTTCAGAGAGAGTGTAAAGGGTGGATACAAATATCTATTTATACCAAATGAAGAAACAAACCAAACAGCCCCTCTCAAAGGTTGAGAAAGGAAAAACAAAACTTGTAGAGATTTTTTTCCCAGCCTGAAATGTTAATAAAAAAAGGGGTTTCAGCAAGGGCAGAGCTTAATTTCTCTCAATCTGTTCCTAACCCACAAAACAAATACTCCATCTGTTAAGATGACAAGTTTTTTTTTTTTCTAAACACAATTTAACACAAAAGGAAGTGAAACTGTGACTGGAGGCAAATACGGAAAATGGATGGGTCAGAGACAGTCGGGCAGTCGAAAAAGCATCCCACAAGACAAGTTAGCCAAAGAATGATTCCTGTGCAAGTACATTGACCAAAATGCACCTGCTTTGTAAGACGACCAAAACGCCCTTGAGTTTAGGCCAAAACTGAAACAGAAAAACCCTTGAGATATTTTTCACTTTTTGATACTTTGGAGGCCTCTGAAAGTTACATGTGGGGTTATAAATTTGTGGGATGTGAAATCGTTCATTGATGTGCGCTTCCGCCGTCCGTTCCTCCTAGGGTTTGAATCATCTGGAGTAGTGGTTTTTAAAATTGGAGCCATAAATTATATTTTAATACATCAACTCTGAAAAATAACTGGTGGATTACACCCAAGATGAAGATATTTTAATTTATTAAATAATACGCGGAAAAAATCATGGAATCTGAGGCATCAAATTCTCAGGTATAATTTCCACTAAAATATGCGTCATTTCACAATTTTCATAGTGCCATTTACAAAATTATATCATTTACAAAATTCGACATACATAAATCAAAACACTAAAACCTTCAATTGCCAAAAATTGAAATGATGGAAATCTAAATTATGTCATTATAGAATTCTATGGAATTTTTAATTCCCTCATCCAAACGGAAAGAGTGGATATCTGTATTTGTACTGACTCTTGTAGCATGCCCTATAATGAAATTTAATATATATTATTTAGCATGATGGGCAATCTGCGATTTGGGCCGATTTAATGCCCCAATCGCTAATTGCCCTAATTATTGTTGAATGACAAGTTGGTCAATCTGTTAGATGAGGGATGAAGAAAATTAGGATTTCAATCATTTCTATTAAATATCTATTCTACAATGGGAAACATATAGTTTGATAGAATGACATATTGTTGGTAGTATGAGTGACCGATGTATAAAAACTTAGCTTTACAATCATTTCTATTAAATATCTATTCTACAATGGGAAACTTAGTTTTTTAAAATTTTATATTCACTGTTTATATAAACTTGTTATGGAAGAATTTCTTGATTACATGCATCATGTAGTTGGTACATTAAATTTCTTGATTCCATGCATCATGCTTATAATCCAATTAAATATATCTATATCTGACCTTCCTATCCTATTTAAGATCGCGTTACACTTATTATATACATTCAAATATTTATTTATTTTAAATATAATAAACTCAAAAGAATTTCACTTTTTCCTAAGAGAAACAAACGTAGCATTTTTTTTTTCTTTTTTTCTGAGCAGCAGCATTTCTATTTTTCCATTCATATATTTATGTCAATTTCCAAAAAAGGCGCTTTATTGGGCGATGACTTTGGTTTTCATATTCTAGTATTTTGTTTGAATTTTTATTTTAGCCCACCTGTCTTGAATTTGACCAATTTGGTCAATTTTGCCTATTCCTCCTATGTGTGAATTATTATATATGAACCACGTGTGCGCCTTAACGGCAAAAATAGAAAGAAATTGTCAAAATAGTTAACATAGTATACACATGAACTAAATTGGCCAATTAAAAAACGCGGGGATCAAATTGGAAATCCGAACTAACCACAAGGGCTAGAACCCTGTCAAGGTTTTGAACACATGGGTCATCATCGTTGGTCGAATGATACAATTTCTTTTTCAAAAATAGTTTAATCCAAATCACACACCACCAACAGTCAAATTTCATTATATTTTTGCTTTCCGGCAACTGTTCTGCTAGCTTAAGAGAGTCGTGTGTGTTTCTTGCAAGATTCTGATTTGAAAGAAGTATATGTGTGCATATAGGCATATTCAAGCTCAACATGCTCATACAAGACTTACAGATTCTTCATGTATAACACGTGCTTGAAGAAAATACTCAAATTTCAGTAATTTAATTGAGTGATCAAATGATATCGGATTCAAGTGAATGAATATCTATAAAATAGACGGTTTGGATTAGTGAAATACAATGCATAGTGAACTCTACAAGAGTGTTATTTGAGAAATCCCTGAACTGAAGCTCTCTAATATTTATATATGATCACAGGAATATAAGAATCTTAAGGAACCCTGATTATATTTTTGTTTCTTGGTCCATAAAAAAAGTTCAACTTGGTCACGTTTATGATGAAATTCCACATTTTTTTTCATACCGAATGAATGGGCACGCATAAAGACAATGAAGTTGTGAGGTAGCTGCACGTTTGCACCAACAAGAGCACCTACTTATTCACACTTACTGTAAGCAATTTTTAGGGACCAAAACTCAGTCGCTGTAAAGTACAGTTTGCACCAACAGGGCACTCTCATGCTATGCTCTTGCTTGCTCTCCCTCTTCCAAAGAAGGGACAAATTAAACCCAATGATTAAGAGCATCAGATATACTCAGAATGTATGGAAGCTTGTTAATGCGTATAAGGGAGATGATTTTGGTACTTCAAAAGGTCGTCTTTCACGATTGTCTACGCTCACGAATATAAAGAGTGCATAAGGTTTTCAAAGGTTATATTTGAATTACCAAAATCATTACTCCATACATAACGCAACATGTACGATAACACGATAAAATTTATGAACAAAATAATCTCAGGTTCAAACTCCATCACCGATAGAGCTTATGCGTAGCAGCACATATATATTATATAGAATTCAAATTGAACGGCCCAAAACAATTTCTACTCGAGACATATAATATTTGTGCAAATCCCATATTTTAACATTATCTTGATATTAAGCACCGGTCAGCACCCCCAACTTTGCACTGGAAGGTCCAAAATTATAAAAACTTTATTAAAGAGAGAGCATGATCATTCATGCCACGAGACACATAGTATCACGTGTATATTATTATTTTATTATGGTTGTTGAAAGCCACAAGCCAGCGAGGCTTGCCACTTTTCCCAAACAACTTGCTCCGTTGCAATGGGTGGGTCCCAACAAGTTCAACTTGCGGTGGACGGGCGCAATTAAATGTGGGGTCCATAATGATCGGCGGTGATTGGGTGAAGGGTTTGGTCACGTGGCGAAAAGGGTTTAGACGGACCATACCACCTACCTCGACAGGTGAAGGCGCACAGTCCAACACGTAATCTCACCAAGTCCCCATATTTTGTTTAGAGACACGTCATTGTATCTTTCAATTTTGGTTCATACACAACAACACAACACAAGTGAATGGGGATAAATATTTCAATTGAGATTAGACCCGGCCCATGGGCCAATCTATTTAGCCCGTTTTGGGAGGCTCCATTCCATGACCCACGACCCTTACTCTTTACTCCTATGCTAATGCGTCGATTATAACAAAATCCCAAATTTGTAAGGGTTTGTAGCTTAGGTAGTTACATGCGTTGAGTCATCTATAGTGAGGGCTTTATAAATGGTATTATTTATTAACCGTTGAATCATGCTAACCAATTTGATCCAACAGCTAAGAAGAATGGCCTCACCAAAGGGCCATATATGGCCCTCACTATAGAATTCTTGTATGCGCATTTACCCCAACAACTCATGTTAGAAAAAGTTTTATGTAGTTTTATGATGAGTTCACAAACAATTTTAGGGTTGGCGGACTAACTTTGGTGGAGTCCACCACTATTAGAATGGTGTTGACTTGTGAACTATTTTTTTATTATTTAAATTTGTTTAGTGCATGATTTTATTGATTTTTTTTATGGGCAATTTTGGAGGCAAATACTATATCAGCTTGTAACTTGTGCATTATTTTAGTTCGGATATGTCTGCGGGCGCAACTAGGAGTCTAGGACACCAATCATGTTTGGAATTGTCAGTTTTTGCCTCACCAACTACCTTACCCTATATGTGACAAATTAAACAATGTCAATGTCAATGAATGACCAGAAACATTCTCAATGTCTATGTTTTTATATAGGAATAACAAACACTTGTTTGAAATCCTAAAAGATAAAACAGTTTGAAACTATCTCCTAACTCTAAGGAACAACTATTTGAATGAATACAAACTGGAGAAACTAACGGGCTAATATTATCTGTACAATGAATTCAAAATAAAGAGACTAACGGACTGGTACAAGTGGTTACAATCCTCTGATATGCCCCCTCAAGATGGAGCTCGAGATCGAAGTCCAATCTTGAATTTGAGATCCAGAAAACGAACACGATGCAGAGGCTTGGTAAGTGCATCTGCGAGCTGATCTGCGGAGGATACATGAGCAACCCGAAGGACACCGTTCTGTACCTGGTTCCTGATGAAGTGAAAGTCAACGGCAACATGTTTCATTCTGGAGTGAAACACGGGATTGGAACAGAGTTGTGTGGCTCCAACATTGTCGCAATAAATAACGGGACAGCAGGGCAGTTGAACACCAAGATCAGTGAGGAGATAGCAAAGCCAGTTGAGCTCAGCAGCTGCATTAGCTACTGACCTGTACTCAGCTTCAGTGGAAGACCTTGCAACAGATTTCTGCTTGTTAGAACTCCAGGAGACTGGAGTAGACCCAAGATAGGTGACATAAGCACTGGTGGATGAAAAATCATTCTTGTCACCTGCCCAGTCTGCGTCCGAATAGGCGTGGAGATTCAATGGGGACTGACGATGTAGTTGGAGACCTTCATTAATAGTGCCACAGAGATAACGTAAGAGACGTTTAACAAAGCTCCAATGATCGGTGGTTGGAGTGTGCATGTACTGAGCGAGTTTGTTAACCGCAAATGCAAGGTCTGGTCTTGTAATCAAGAGATATTGAAGGCTGCCAACAACTGTTCTGTACTCGGTGGGATCAGGTAAGGCAGAGCCTAACTTTAGCAACGGTGGGCTAGTCGGAATGGGAGTGAGCACAGGTTTGGCATCAGTCATATGAGTTCTAGCGAGAATGTCCAAAATGTAACGCCGTTGAGATAATAAAATACCGTGCTGATTGGGGATTACCTCCACACCCAAAAAATAAGACAGCTGGCCAAGATCCTTAATTGAAAACCGATTAGCAAGAACATCAACAAAGGAGTCAATCATCTTAGTGTTGTCTCCAGTGATGATTAAGTCATCCACATAGACAAGTAGATACATACGATGGCCAGCAATAGTGAGAACAAATAGAGAGGTATCTGCATGGGAATTTTTGAAGCCAGAATAAAGAAGAAAAGTGCGAAGTTCATGATACCATGCTCTCGGTGCTTGTTTGAGGCCATAGATGGCTTTTCGAAGTTTGCAGACATAAGATGGATGATCTTGATCAACAAAACCTGGGGGTTGTTGCATGTGGACGTGCTCGGAGAGGTGGCCTTGGAGGAAGGCATTGTTGACATCAAGTTGACGCAAAGACCAACCCCGAGATACAGCAAGACTGAGGACAACACGAACTGTTGTTGGTTTGACAACAGGGCTGAAAGTGTCTAGATAATCGACGCCTGGTCTTTGATGAAAGCCTTTTGCGACCAAACGTGCTTTGAACCTGTCAATAGAGCCATCAGAGTTACGTTTAATTCTAAAAACCCATTTACATCCAACTACATTTTGTGTAGAATCAGGTGGAACAAGTTCCCATGTCCCGTTTCTAACTAAAGCATCACACTCATCAGACATGGCTTTACGCCACTTTGGATCTTTAAGGGCAGTAGACACGGTGGTTGGTTCAAGGTCGTTGGATTTTGAGAGTTGAGTAAGAAGGTTCATTTTAGTGATGGGTTTATGAATGTGGTTCTTGGCTCGGGTGGTCATTGAGTGAGTTGGAAGGGGATGAGGGTCAGGTGGGTTAGGAGGTGACGTTGGGATTTGTGGTGAGGGGGTTGAATTGGTTGAGGATGTCAAGGAGGGTTGGTGTGAGTGGGGGGGCTGGTTTGTGTTGGGGAATGGAACCTGTACTGGAGTGGATGTTGGGGCTTCATTTAGAGGTTGCTGAGAGACGATGACTTCAGATGGCATAGTGAGTGGCGGCTGGGAAGAGGGTGAGAGAATTGTAGTTTCCAGGAAAGGTAATTGGTAGAGGTAAGTTTGAGAGGAGCTTGAGCAGCAACGTTGATGCTGATGAGAGTTTGATGTGTTGCATTGGTGTTTAGGATGGTTGCAGGTGCAGACTCGGTGGCCATGAGTGCTGAAGAACAGGGGAGACGATGAGAAATGGATCGGCTTAGACTCTGATACCATATCAGATTGAGGAAATCAACTCTGAATTTCATATACACTTTTCAGCAATTAAATACACATAGGAATAACAAACACTTGTTTGAAATCCTAAAAGATAAAACAGTTTGAAACTATCTCCTAACTCTAAGGAACAACTATTTGAATGAATACAAACTGGAGAAACTAACGGGCTAATATTATCTGTACAATGAATTCAAAATAAAGAGACTAACGGACTGGTACAAGTGGTTACAATCCTCTGATAAAACTAACCAAACACAAGCTAGATCATCCCTACATCTAGTGCAGCCCAAAATGGTGATGGCAACTAACCCATCAGTGACTAGTTTATGTGCTCGAGTATTACTATTTGTATCATCTCAACTATCACAATATGTTGTATCGCCTCTCTAATTGACATTAGTTTATATTCTCTATTACAAAGGAGCTACAACACGTAGTAAGTTGAGATAGTACGATTCTCTTTATAAACATGGTTCAAAGTAGAATTTTGGTGGTCTGCAAATTAGGTTAGGTATGGTTATGGGTACCTAATGGGCTTAGCTTAGGCGCACTGTACTTGTGTATGTATGTGTGAATCTACCATACTTATCCGTAATATGTCTCTGAAAGGGACAGACTTATGGTCTACTTAACACAAACTAATACTATAGCCCAGGTAGGATGTTTTTTTCCAACTCAAAATCTGTAATATAGCCCACCCTAGCCTCCCCATGACACCCTTTCAAACTCCTTCACGTAAAGTAAATTTAGCCAACCCATTTTAAAATTTTGAATATGTCCCTGCCAAAGCAACAACGTCTCAATTTCCAATAAGTGAAATACTCTATGTGGTTTACTCCGGTTTGGAAATTGCACAACTGCCCCCATCTATTTGAGATTCACTTCTTTTTGCAAACCAAATTTGACACAAACAATTACATTACTACTATGGGTTAAATACCTTTTTGATTACTGGGTTTTATATGAAAATTTAATTTGGTCATTGAGAAAAAAAAATTTAGCCAAATTAGTCCCTGTGTTTCCCAAAGTTTACAATTTACAGACATTCCGTTATCTTTTGTAAAATGCAGTTTTTATTTTTTTAGGAAGCACGTTCAATGTTCTTCCTCTAACTCAACAATGTTTTGTGCTATTAGGATTTAACAAATTGAGGGAAATTTTGGGTTGACATCAAAATTGTGAGGTATAAGGTCACATATTGGATGCTATATTGAAGCCTGAATTGATTGAATAAGAACCGTATTGTGATTTCGGATGGCAAGGAGACATAATCAAGGTGATTAGATTTCCCTCAATTATTTAAACCCTAATAGCAAAATATAACCTAACTCGTTGAGTTAGAGGAAGAAGATTGCAGGTGCTTCGTAATAAAAAATAAAAAAATAAATAAAAACTGCACTTAATGGAAGATTACGAAATGCCTATAAATTGAAAACTTTGGAAAACACAGTTATCAATTTGACTAAATTTTTTTTCTCAATGACCAAATTGAATTTTCGTGTAAAATTCAGTGACTCAAAAAAGTATTTAACCCTTACTAATATTGCTGCTCAATCTATGAGACGTGTGGATTTCTCATCTCGCTTTGACTTACGGCCCAAATTTGGGATAAGAGCGACTAGGCTACATAACCAGCAAAACTGCCATAAGGGTGGAAACAGCACATCCCACTTGACATTTGGACCAAACTGGGCCAGGAAACCAACTAAGATTTCTGTCTTTATGAGTGTGGGAGAGATACCCATTTCCACTTGGCTAAAGTAAGTCTCAATTTCAAATCCCACAAATCATATTTTGACGTATAACTCAGAATTACTATTTCTGAATGGATACGTATTGAAAATTTTCATAATTTGGTTTGCAAATAAAACTATTGATCTAGAAGATGTCCCAAATTTGAATCCTCATCGATTAACCATTGAAAAAAACAGTAGTTTTGAATTTATAATATCAAAGATGCCATTGTTTCAACAAAAAATTGATTATGAGATCCACCAACTCTTCCCTCCTTTATACCCCCTTTATAAAATTGATTATGTTGTCAAAAGATTGAAGACAATGAAGACAACAAAGCAAAGAGATACAACCACCCTTTCCTTGAAACATTCTCTCTTGGAATATGCATCTTTCACTTGCTTTGGACTTGTATTATCACCAAAGGCACAACTGGCTTAAATCCAGCAAAGCAATAGTAGCACAAAATTAACCCTCCAACAACCCCATCCTTGTAGACAGAGAAAACACAAGCAATTAGAAACCCTTTTGAAAACCAACTCATTTACTTGTCCTCTTGCAATTTCGGTTACTTCAAGGGAATTCTTTGTGTCATTGCAAGTTGCAACACATGCCTTTTCTAAGATTTCCCAAAAAGAAAGAAAATGACACCAAACCCACATGTTTTTTTTTTTTTTTGGGGTGTGTGGAAGCGGATAGAGCTTGTTGGACGCCATAAATGTCTTTAATTAATCAAGCTTTAGAGCTACATTTAAATTGTGATCTTGATAATGGACGGCGATGCTTTCGGCCCCTGAGGGAAGCCTCAACCTTTATTTTTGGGAATCTTTGGAGGTGCAAGTAATCCCTAGGTTTCTATGTTTTCTCCCTGTTCACGATAAGGTATAGGGGTGAGAATCAAGTTAGGTTGTGTCATGTTGTTGTTTAGTTTGTGTGAACTACTAATCAATTCTAACATGGCATGTTTAATTAATCGTGTTATATGATTCAATACTAATCTAACTCGTTTGTTGACCTACATAGATTATGCGAGTTTGATATACATTGTTGGCCAATTTCTTTTATTATTTTAAGCTTTTCGAGTTAGGAATTGTATAACATTATATGAGAGCATGCCGAACAGTAGTTTAACAATGGTACTCCCTAGAAAATTTAAAAAAAACCCAGTTGGTTTGGATGCTAATTAAATCCTAAAAAAGAATCGTATAATTATAAAAAGATTATATACAAGTACAACATAAAAAAATTATTCACTTTTTTTTCTTTGTATAGTACTAGTTAAAGTCTAAAACGAGTTTATCGTGCCAAAATCATTGTTATTGTTATGTTTAATCGTGTTTGTAATCATGTTTTTTATGAAATTCATGTCAAGTATGTATAATCAACTTACCTTACTATTTTCACGTTTAAATCAAGTTGTTCTATTATGTTGTTGAAAAATATTGTCCCTAGAAGAGAAAGAGAGTTGTTTACCATTCAAACTATTTGTTAACTACAATTAAGCATTCACACCCATCATTTTCTCTTATTTAACTATGATTAGGACTCTGTTATCGAAACAAACAAGCGTATTCCATGACTTATTCATGGAGTAGAAAATTTGATTGTACACTTTTCATTTTTCTGACTCATTCTTGTCTTCACATTAAAACCTGTTACAAATACAAAACTCGATCTCAATTATATTTCTATTGCGCATAAAAGGCTTCAATAGGTCATACAAGTTAGTTTTTCTTTTTGTCTTAAAATGAATGCAAGCATAGTTTTTTTTTTCTTTTCTAAAGAAATTTAAGGAATTATTGCATGTAAATTTTAATTTTGTGAAACTCTTATAAGTATCTTTTCAGCTGCTTATTAAAAAAAAACAAAAACCTAGAGAAACCAGTCCTTTCTCTATGATAATGAAAGATATATGTCAATCACAAGGTGTTGTGCAGTTGGCAAACTGCCACCTCTAATTTGCGGATTGCCTGGTGCCTCAATGGCAGGAAGGCATTATTTTAGTTTCACACCTCGTCGTATTTACCCCCCCCCCCCCCCAAAAAAAGATATATGTCACATTATTTTGGTTTCACACATCGAAGCACAATATTATGCAAAAGAAACAATATTCTTTTAGTGTTGAAAAAGATTTTAAATTCAAATTCCTTTACCTTACTGATAAGAAAAGAGAACACTTTATTGTAATAACAAATTTGAAAAACATATCGACATAAATATGGTGAATTAAGGCGATAAAAATATGATATCTCTAAATTACTCATTGCATATGTATAGGCATCTATCTAGCAAAACTTATCAATTCAATATATGTTTTTGTTCTTCTTTATTTCTTATGATAATAAAGCAGAGTACAAAAATATTGAGGAGGCTAATTATCCCATCAAGATCACTTTCAAATACATGTCCCACTAAAATTGAAACTCTTATGCATCTAACTGTCATCAATCTTCTAGAATTCAAACTTTCAAATGTAACGGCTACATTGTGACAAAAATGATGACTCTCCTCAAGGCGACGAAGTTGACAAACAAACGTTTAGGCAGCTAAGCTTAATTATATTATAGTGATAACAAAAGGAAAAATAAAAAGTAATGAATTTGAAATATTGCCATTGTTTCCAACTCCCCAAAAATAATAAAAAAATAAAAAATGGTAGGAAGTTGGACTTTCCTCCTAGAATTTGATTGGGAAAGGTAATATTTTTTTTTATGGGAAGTTATAATCAGTGTCAGATCAAAAGGGAAAAATCCAAAGGGGGTTAAAGAATACTCGTAGATTTCTTTTCTTTTGAGGGTTGGTGGCTGCAAAAGTCCATAGAAACAAACAAGGGACCAGTAAACAGTAAACACAGATTCCTATGGAGGAAGAAGCTGCCTGCATTTTGGATTCTTTACAGTTTTACATAGCCAACCAAAAGAAAAGATAAATAAATGGAGGGTGAGAGGATTTTTTAACACAAGAATTGGGATTCAAATCAAACATACTGTTGGTTTAGAGGATGAAATTAATTATTTGGGGTCCTCCTGTCTACCTAGTTGCAAAGGAATAATGGTACTAGTAATGGTTAGAGGTTCGGAACACCCGGGCACTTTATGAATATTTGTATAAACCCCCTCCCCTCAATCGCTTATACTAAAAAAAAACACACAAATTCTCCAAACTTAAGAAAAATATATAAATCTTCAATTAATATTTCATAAAATCAAATCAAATCTTCAAATAAAAATATATCAATCTCCCTTTCCATGTTATCATCCATTCAATTTCCATTGATGTCCACTAGGATGCTTCAACTTTCAAATACTTGAGTTTGACACTAAAACGACCTAATATTCAAAGAAGAAAACGACCGCATATTAAGAATCTAATTGCTCATCATTAACCTGTCGATAAATAAAACCAAAACAAACCATCCCTATAAATTTCATCAACTCAAATCACATTGGAATTGTACACCATTTGTAGGCCACCCGATTCTTCAACTTGCTCAGGGAAGTGACATATGCACTTTAAAACAAAAGTAGTTTTCTATAATATACATACTCTAAATGCATTCATAAGTGCGACAGAAGTTACTTTTGAACTGCATCCGTAAAACTCAGTACGTTTTAAGACACGGTGAGTAAATGTAGTACACATAACAAATAAAAAGTTATGTTAGGTTGGTTGGTGCCTGTGCTGATAGACTATTGACAGTTTTTTTTTTTTCTTAATGAATAATTATGAATGATATTTAATTAGCATGATCAGATTCTGACAAGAATTTTACAACTCATTTTTACTTTTTTTATTTTATAAATATTTAAAATATGATGATTGCTAGCCTGGTTGGTTGGAGAGGAGGACAACAGGAGGCAAAGTATTCCGTTGTGAAAGTTTCCCTCTCCCTCCACACAATTTTTCAGAGACAGAGACAGATAAAGTGATTCTTTCATTTCCCTTAAATTTTAGGAATCTGTTTGTCTAATTTTCTGCTTGGAAAGTGACATGGAGGGGGCCCAGCCACACATCAGCACCTTAATTGGAGTGACAGGATGACTCAAATTTCATGATTTTGCATCTTCCTTTATGTCCCATTTTCATGTCCAAGTCCCCTCCCTTTTGTCCCATGCTTCAGTGTGAGAAAAAGATTCATTGCTTTCTCACTCATCAAAGAATTCAAACTGCATACAAATAGGATGAGAATTGAGCACAAACACTAAACTAGGGCAATTTAATTTACCTCGTTTAGAGACGGATAAGGTGTGGCTTCTTATAAAAGTACTGTTCATCACAAGAGTTTGATTCTCCACTCTCTTTGCGTCTATTTAACTCTTCTTTTATATATCATTATAGTTTCAGTGACAAAATGCGTACTTTGCATTCATGATAAGAGTTTGATTCTCACCCTATTTGTCTCTCATACTTCAAAATGTCAAACTACTTGCTTCACACATCCATGATAAAAATTTGACTCTCACCCTTCTTACCTTTTCATTTAAGAGTGAATTCCCAAGAACGACCGAATGTGGCCAACGGGGTCTAGCCTAATGGAAAAAGACCTTAACTTGCATACCAGTAGTCTCAAGTTAGAACTCTCATAACATCTTGATAGTGTGTGTGTGTGAAACCCACGCTCTTTAGACCATGAAACTTAAAAATTACAGATTCTATTTTATCCAACAAAGCCTTAACTGCCGTCTCCACTACTAACATTACACCACTGAGTTATACCAAGCATTCTTATTGCCCAATAGAGGAATAAATATTTTTGTAACCCTTGAAAAAAAATTCTTTTAATTTTTTAATTTTTTAATTTTTTTAATTTTGGAGGGTTTAGTGTTTAAAGTAGCTAATCATAGATAGCTTTTCAAAAGAGATTGGGTGTCTTGGTGCATTACAACTTGGAACAGTCGGGCCATTTCGCAATTTAAAAATATAATATACTTAATTTGCATGAATTTATTAATTATTACTTTTTTATTATTTATTTATAATTCTTCACCATTTGTGTGGAGGCCTTGACCTCCATTTTCTTGTTTCATACACAAACCTTTCTGTTAATATATGTATAAATAAATAAATAAAAATTAATTATTAATTAGTTTATATATAATGCACATTCGAAGCTTATGGAATCGCGCCTTGACCGGCGTTGCAGTTGTAAAGTCAAAGATCAATACATTCAACCCTTTGTGAAATTGTGACTTCGTCTACGACTCTTCATTAATTTCTTTTAATTAATTAATTTTTTTTGGGTGATAAGTTGTTTAATCTTTTGCTTCTTTTCCACATTTCAAAATTTTCTTGTCAGCTTTTAGATCTAATGCCAGTCTTCTTTTTAAGTTTTCCAAATTGTATTATTCTTTCATTGAGATTTGTAATTCTGTTTTTATTTATATATATTTTTAAGTAGATTAACCCACCTACTTTTCAATTAGGGGATTAAACAAGAGTGCTGCTAAACGAACCCTAAAATTAACTGAGTACACCCTATGATCTAAGTACACCCTAATATTTTAATTAAAATGTAAAATTAACTAAGTACACCCTATAGAACTACCAAAAATACCCATGGTACACCATAATACTTGTAGCATTATTTAATAGTTGATTTTCAGCTTGATTTTTTTAATAGTGTTTATAAATCTTTGACTTTTCATATGGATTTATGCTTCTACTAAAATTGTTGACACTTTTTTTGCAATTCCAAGTTCTTGCAATCACCACCTCTTTCGTTAATAGTGATTTTTTATGCATGTTTCAGTTATATACTACTATGCTACTGTGAAATTTATTTGTTCTCAACTTTCCCAACCTCTCTAGATGGACTATTCATAGTTGGAAACCAATAACTTGTATGTTGTACGTGAATGTATTGGTGTAAAGTGAATAAGAACAAGTGAAAATTGATACAACTGGAATCTACTGTCATGGGGAAGCTAGGATCTCCTCCCTTCGATAAAGAACCAGTCTCTGTGCTCATCAATATCTCTCATTTATGCACACAGAGACACTGAAAACTACTCAATAAATATAGGGTCACCAATAATGTCACCAATATGATGCTTCACAAAACTACTCAATAAATATAGGGTCATTATCATAAGGGTCTGCTACACCAGCTTCATATCTAAATTGACGTATACGATCCTGATATGGCGTAAGCCAATCTGATGCAGTTATGGTTGCACATCTCAACCAACGCTCATCAACTGGTGGCATAGGGTGTTGACCTTCCAAATAAACCTGTAAAATAAAAAATAAAAAAATAAATCAAGTTATGTGAAAAAAAATAGTAAACAAACATATATATATATATATATATATGCATAAACAGCTTAATCGTTTTACCTTAATCCAGTGATTATGGTTAACAAATCCAATCGAAATCTCACGGCGATAGATAGAATCCAATGGAGCAGTCTCATATGGAAAAAATGTAAGTGATTGATGCACTGACCAAGTCATGAGGATTACATTATAACAAGATGCAATGAGGTGTCCCATATCTGGTATAGTCATCCACCTATCTTGAAGTGGGAAGTCCTCAAAATAGTCCAACATATACTCAATATGTTGTACCCGCTCCTTACCATTTAATATTAACTCGTATATGACAGATTCTTTCCTCAACTCCTTCAACAAGTCTTTGCGTACTTTGCGCCAAGCATTGTCACCAAATCCCATCAATGATCCAATGGCTCTAAAACCACAATTACCATCACTCTTAACATCTTGTGCCCCTCTAATATGTATCAACATATGTTTAGGAAACCACTTGTTAAACTCTGGTGTTAAGCAAGAGTCATCTACAATGGGTTTAGGCCTATAGATCTGCATATTACAATTACACCCAAATTACAATATAAACAACAATATACAAATTTAATATTGTAACTACTTACAGGTAGCTTCGAAGGCCGCTTCTTTGGATTCACATATGGCAATGGTTGTGTCTCACTATTGAATACTGATTGCTTTTGGGGTATGGTCTTTGGCTTCTTACGTGGCGGTCTTGTAATAACTTTGTCAGTCGAGTGTGCACTATCTTGACCAAATAAGACAACCTCAAAAGCAGAAGGCAAACGTCGAGTAGATGTGTCAATTTTTGGACGACCTTTTGTTTTAATCTTCAGCTGGGGTTGTGTAAGCGTGGTAGATGCGGGATTCATAATCTCTTGTAACTTCATACTAACATGTCTCTTTGTCTCAGAACTACAACTTTGAAACCACTTCACAAATAATTCTAACTGTGCATTTTCTGGAGGATTGTTCGGTGTAGCAATAGGTCGGGGCTCCAAAAAATCTAACTTCCTCCAACGAGGATGAATACAATCAAGTGGAATGGGTCTATGAGTCCGTTTGAACTCTTGCATCTCATGTGCACATGGTAATCCGTGTGTGTGTTTTATTATGCAACCACATGATATCGGATCAACCCCAATATAATCTAACCGCTTTAGCTCAACCATAATATTATCCAAGGCAGAAATAGATACAAAACCAATCAACTCCTTGAAGTCTTCTTTCATGCAGTCATGTTGCACAAATGACAGACTCTTCTCAAATGATGCTTTTATCTCAGTGTGTTGCAATTCTATTAAAGGATGAATTTTGTCCCATGATGTGCCAAATGTACACATGCTATTACCAAGTTGTTTCTTCAGCTTTGCATGTGCAGTCTCCGCCCTGTATATTGTATGCTATATAAATATTAACTGAAAATCAACAATAAATACCTATTTGATGTTGTATTCCCAAAATGCATACATGTGTTCGTCCAAGCAGCAACAAATCTTTCTTTATAGGGAATCAACCATGTCTCCTTCACATAGTTGATGATAGAATTGTGATCTTTGAAGTTGGTCTGCAAGGCCAGTAGATGTCTTTCATACTCGGCTTCTGTATTTGATGAAACAAGCATATTCCATGAAATTAAAAATTTGTCTGAACTAGCTTTGTCTTCAAATACATTTTTGCACTTTCCTAAGACTCCCTTATTAATATGCCATGTACATAATAAATGTCGAACACCTGGAAAGACTTCATGGAGTGCATTCATGAGAGCTAACTCTCTATCTGTGACAATAACACTTGGAATCGAATTATCATCCATAACACTCCTTAATCTAGCCAATGCCCATTTGTAGTTGTCTTCTTTCTCAGCACTAAGATAAACAAATGCAATTGAGAATGTGAGATGTGTAGACGTCACCCCCACAATCTCCAAAAGTGGATAGCGAAACCTGTTTGTCTTATATGTGCAATCCATAATCAAAATATGAGGAAATGCGTGCAGTAGCTTAATACTTATAGGGTGAGCATAAAACAAATCACTTACAATATTAGCGGTACCATAGCTTCTATGCCACTCTACATACTCATGGGCAAACAACTTTCGTAGCAATACCTGCATCTCTGACATACCTGCTTTCTCAATCACCCTATTTTTTTGTCTGGCATTGTAGATTGTCTTCATTGTGGTCACATTCAACCTATCTCTATGTTTAAGAGTATATAATATATCCTTTGGCCTAGCCAAACTCTTAGACATGTCAACCACTAGTAAATTCTCTTCCACAGTTAATCTCCCTGCATATGAATGCCCTTCCATATTTAGTGCTGCAGGATGGTTATGAACTCCACAGACAACCTCAAGTTGCCATGCATCTCCAGGACCACAGTTCACACCCTTCAATGAAAAGGGGCAACCACACTTCTTCGTGCCAGTAGACTTCACACTTTTTTTCTTTGGAGGGTTTGAACTTTGATCAAGCTTATGTATTGTCTTGCTATCTGATTCCACAACTTTTTTTTTCCTAAATTGGCCACCCCTCTCACAACAAAATAGAATTCGACCGGTCTTGAATTTACCAGATCCTCCAATATCAGACCTTTTAATGATAATCACAAAGCCATTCTTTTTCCCTTGTTCACGAGTCCATCTTATTAATGCATCACGACTAACAAATATCTGTAAAATCACTAATAATTAAATTAATGTATGCAATTATAAAATAAATATATAAATATTCATTAATTTACCTCATTTGTGATAAATTCGTTTCTGTAGTCTAAAACACATTGTTTATTGATGTCGGTGTCTTGCTTAGATACATCTTCTGGATGCTATAAAAAAAAAACCTCATATTTGTCATTTTTCAGTACACATGCTTTAGCCTAAACCAAAAAAAAAAAAAAAAAAAAATCAAAATTAATACCTCTTTTGATGACTTCCTCGAAATGTATGAAGCATCCATTCCAAAATTTCCAAGTTAATACCTCTTTTGATGACTTCCTTGAAAAAAAAAATCAAAGTTAATACCTCTTTTGTTGATGATCCTATTAATGTTGCTTTTATTTTGATGTATGCTACATAAAACTGGAATAATATCTCTGCAATGTACTAATAAGAGGCCAAAAGCAATATGCACAAATTCTATTTTGACGTGCATGAATAAGCCACCACAGTAGGGTCAGAGTTTTTCATTCATGTTGTTAGCGAACTAGGCAAAAGCAATATGCATAAATTCTATTTTTACAATATATAAGTCAATTCACCAGAATATTATTTTGACAACTTACTCGATTGAAATTATCGTGTCTCTTGTCAGGAATTCAATGATTAATCAGGCCTTCACATAATCTCCACCGTTGTGCTTCCTTTTGGATTGCGAGAAGAAGCAGATTTGAGCCCAAGTCTTCTTCTGCTGAGGTGCTGAGCAGGTTGTGCTTTAATTTCTCTTTTCACAACAAGCTCAGTCATGTATTCAACAACAGCAAGTACAGTTAGCCTTGAGATAAAACCTGCAGGACGTACCTATTGTAATGCCTCTATTCTTCTCTCTTCAAGAGTAATCTCTTGATTAGGGTTGAATACAGTTAGTAGGTGTTGTGTAGATACAGCTGCACCAAAATGGATTCAGTTGCATCCTCAACTTGTGATACTCGCAAGTGCACGAGCCGTTTGGTAGTATAGCATATGTAAGTGCGAGGTCGATCCCACGAGGATTGGTGATTGAATGATCCAATTCATTTTCCCTATACAAAACAGAAACAAAAACAAAGAACATGAAAGAAGGAAAAAAGAAAATAAGAAAGTAACTCAAGCAAATAAGTTCCCAAGTTCAATTAGATTAATGGATTGATTCTAGCTAAAGTATGGTTAAGCCATGGTGTGTGGTCATAACCTTGTGTTCCTAATTCCCTAATTTGATCATTTGTTGTCTAACCTAAAATTAAGCATTAGGAACTCATTAAGCATAGAAGAACAATTTAAACAACCAAGCATGTATCTAATCCCTGTTGTCGAATGTCCATACATACTCTTCCTATTCATAGTTCAATTCGAATTAAAGCATGGTGTCTACTCTTAATTCAAACCAAGATAGCTAACATGCAAGCCTAAATGGTGATCAATCATTCAAACTAGCATATTAACTTATAAGCATAATGAATAAGAACAAAAACCATAATTGAAACTTGGAAACTAATCAAACTTGAAACTAAAGAAAAGAATTTACATAATGAAAAGTAAAGTGGAACTAAGAAAAACTTAAGGAGAATTTCAGCACAAAGATCTCATTATAACAATTGAAAACTAGAAAGGAAAACTAAGAGAATTTGAGGGAGAGAAGGGAAGGGAGCTCTAGAGAAGTGTTTGAGAGCTCCCCCCCTTGGGGTGTGTTTACAAGCTTGGGAAACCTCACTATATATAGGCCTAAGGAAGCTGAAAATCTGAATTAAGTATGGCTAATGCATACAACACTTGTTTTATAAAATCTGAAATGGTTGATGCACTTCACTAATGCATACAACACTTCCATTATAAAATCTGAAATGGTTGATGCACTTCACTAATAAATCCCACCAGCAGCCCTAGCTCATCTTCATGTCACCATGACCAAGCTTCCAACCAGAAATAATAGCTCATCCTGAGGTCAGCATGACCAGCAACTTCAAGGGCTTACGAATTGGGCTTCCCTTAAGCAAATTAAGACTTTAAGCACTCAAACTTGAAGTTCAGAATGTCTTCTTTCCAGCCATATATCATTTGGGCCAATCCAAGGTCGGAGGAGGAAGTTAAGGCCAAAACAAATTGCTAACTCATTTTGCGCGCTGATAAAATCCATCCTGAGCATGGCTCTGTGTTTGCTAGGTAACAGACTCCATATTTATCCAATGGGGCTGAATTTTGGATATGTTATATTACACACCCATTGGAACAACTTTCATGAAGAATGTGGCCTCATCCGAGCTATGTAGATTGCTGAAACAAAGCTTGCAATATGACCTACGAAACTGGGCTGGCAGGGGACTGTAGCCAAAATTGAGTTTGTCTTTAAGCTCTTCATCCATTCATCCAAATTAGGCCCTAACATGCATGGATTGCATCATTTACTATCCAAAGCCCTCATTATTACCTAAAGCTCAATGAACTGAAAGATAAACACAAAAAGGATTAAAAGCACAAGTTTAACTCAAAAACATAACCAAATCATAAGCTAGAAGGGTACAAAATGATATGTAAATATGCACCGATCAGTAGGGTGTACTTATTAAAATTATATTTGTTTCAGAATTCTATATATCCTTTTTGGTCATTTTATATTAGGGTAAATCAGTAATTCAATATATACTTTTGTAGTAGGGTGTACTCAGTTAATTTTAGGGTTCGTTTAGCAGCACTCTTAAACAAAACTACTTTAAAATCTTCTCATAAAAATCCCAAATTTTATTTTGTTTTTTTAAAGATTCCCGAATTGTAAGTTACTTATATAGCTAACACATTTGAAAAAGAATGACAGTTCGACTATTTTCATTTATATTTAGACACACAACATTGACCCTAGCGTTCCTAGTAAGTGGCCTCATCATAACATTCATTAATTGATATGACATTATACATCAGTTGCCACATAAGGTGGTCAGCTAAAGTGGTCAATATTATGTGTCTAAATAGCATTACTCTTGACGAATATGCTAAAGTAACTCTCTACATTATAAAATTAAATTTTAAAGTGCGATTGGCTGGTAAGTAGGAATGACTTGTTGAAATAAAAAAGGAGTTTATAGAGCTCAAATATAGCATAATTATGGATGTGAAAATAATGTTGTGTAATAATGATCATAATTTGATTTCCCCCCAACCAGACGAACACAAGTTGAATCAGCATGTCATCCAATATCATTGAGAGGGTTTGATTTGAAAAGAAAGCATATTATCTCTTGAATACTTTTTCTTTTTCCAACTAACCATCCATGTTAATTTTGAAAAGAAAGCACAAGGAGTTAATCCACCAATTAAATTTAAAATGGTATCAACCAATTATTTAAATTATATTCAAAGAATCACTTTCATGTCGATGTGGGGAGCATTTCATGTAGTTGTTGTAACTTGTAAGTTGAAAGTTGACAAAAAAATAAGGAAAGTAAAAGCTGGTGGCTGACGTGCTTAGTAGCAGTAGTTACCTCCCTCTGCAAACGTACTAACGCTTCCCTTGGACTATTGCGCCCAAAAAGAATCCGATAAAAACAAGCCCGAAACGTTTTGGTTTTCGGGTGTCAGACGAGAAAAACTTGTATGGCACGGGGATAATATTATTTCATAAATTACATTCTGTTAAGTGTAATTTTTTTTTTTTACATAAAAGAATATAATTGGATGAGTGCTATCTCCGTGCTATGCAGTGTTTCTCATTTCGGAGAAGAAGGGTGTTAAATTAAATTAAACTGAAACAGTGTCGTATCCGGCGGGCAATCCCGGAATGCCATGTGGCGGGCAGGAAGAGCAGGCAGAGGGACAAGGTGGGGCCCAGTGGAGGGCTTTTCTTTAAATATCATAGGGTAGGAAGGGGGGAGTGAGAGTGACGTGACGTGGAGGGGCGAGTAAGGGGGTGCTTTGAAGGTTGTGGTGTTTTTAGATTTCTGGTCCCGACCACGATGCTCTACAGTCCACCGTCTAACGGTCACGTTCTTGAGCTTCGCGCCCAGCAAGAAAATACCCAAGTTGCCAACTACGTGACCAAATTCCTCTCATTTCCCACTTTGTCCCTCAATTAATGAAGTCCTGTGCCTTTAATTTTTTTTATTTTAATAATTTAATAATTTAATAATTTACTTTTTCCAATTATTTTAAAAAATTATTTCTAAGTCGGGTTTTGGTGTTTTAAATTTCGATTTTTATTTTTTATATAATGTTAAACTATTCCAAGTGAAGCTAGATTTTGGTTTATACATTAGAAAATTATAATAAGTTGTACCTAGTACTTATCATTTTCCTTATATTTTTTTACCTAAAAAGATATTCATTTCACACTATTGTCTGGGTATTTAGGCTTTGTGAGGAATTAGTTAGGCTTTTGAGTCGTAGCATTTTACGATTACACAAGAAGATTATGAAATTACACATGATTCATTTGAGTGATACTAGAGTCTCAACTTACAGATCAGTGATTTCATATTTGAATTGCCATGACACCTCGATAGTGTGTGTGTGAGAGAAATGCCCCTCCTCTTATAGTTTAAACTATTGCTTGTATGTTTTTTATTTTAAAAAAAGACTCAACTTGTCGAGTAAGTTCTTAACGAAAAAAACTTTTCAAATAAGTTCTTAGCCAAATAGAGGGAAAAAAGAAACTTGTTGATAAAGTTGTTACGAAAAAGGGAAAAAACTTGAAAAGGAAGAACTTGAACCCACATCTTTGTACTTATTGGAATTCATGATCTATATTAGGTGAGTAGGTATACAAATTCATTACAATTATAAAATCTTATCTCAAACAGTTAGACTTGGAGAATATAGAAAGTGTTGATCTGGGAAAAAGGAGAATATGGAAAAGTAAATCAGTCATGTAAAAGCTATTTTGAGCTGATGCAAGCTAGAGCTAGTGGCATGGAGGTTTTTACTTTTACTTTTGTGTTTGCTAATCGGATGTTGCTTTGTTTGGTTCGGTTTACTTGTGCTTGTAGCTGTTTTTTCGTTCACTAGTTTTTTACCTACAGAAAAAAAGGGTAGTTTGGTCACACACAAATAGAAAGAATTGTATCCCAAAACCAGGGGTAGTTTCGTCAACAAGAAAAAAAAAAAAAAAAGGATCTGCCAGATGTGCAACAGGCTGAATTATTCCAATTAACGAAGAAAAAAAAACAAAGAATTCTGAAAAATACAGTTTGATTTGATTAACGATGAAAACAAAGAGGCCCACCACCACCACCTCATATTCAAAAAAAAAAATAAAAAAAAAATTCAAAACATTAATGAATGAATTTAAATCAAATACAGAGAGAGAGAGAGAAGAGAGGAGGAGAGAGAGGAAGAAGAAGAAGAAAAAGAAAGAGAAGCGACAAGAGAAAGAGACGAGAGAGTATAACGCTTCAGAAAAAAAAAAAAAAAAAAAAACTCCACACAGAAGAGCCTTTGATTCATTTCAAAAGCGCTCAATCTCTCTGTCTCTTCGTTTCAAAAAGTTCAAAACCCTAGCCTTTTTTGTGCACCAATTTGGATATCGTCCAAGGCGTCCGCGTTGGCTCCACAGCTACCATTGTAAATTTACCATTTCGCCCTCAGACTCGCCGGAAAATGGCGGAAAATCCAACGCCGCCGCCGCTTCCGCCGCCGTTTCTTCTGACGCTGTCGTATTCGGCTAGGGTTTCAGTTTCAGTGAGCTCTATGAGGAGCCCGACATAAACACAAAAACCAAAAAAGAAAAAAAGTATCTCAGGACCGTCCGATCAGTGCATTTGATTTCACCTGTTCGTTGTATATAATTAGAGGAGAGAAAGCGAGGGCCGTTGGATCATTGCGGCTGCTGTAGCTATGGCGAAGGGAGGTTACTTCTTGGAGAAGGTTCGCAGATGCGTACGGACTGTGTTCTTCATGGTGGCGATGGTGGCGTCGCTGCTGGTGTCGTCGCTGCCGTTGCTGGTGGCGATAGGGGACATGTTGGTGCCGTGCGTGTTGATTTCGAGCTTCACGTGCGTAACGTGCTACGGATTCAAAGAGCATTTGCATCGATACGCCTTCAAGAGCTCGCTCACCGATATTCCTCTTGTTTCCTTTATCAGATCTCTCATCATTACCTGTATGTACCTTTCTATCTTACTCCCTCTTTTTTTGAGCTCAATTTTTTTTGCCAATTTTGGGTTTTTTTTGGTAATGGAATTTTGATATTCGAGTGCTATTTTTTTCTCTCTCTCTTCAAATATCTGTTTGGAAAGGGAAACCGTTCTTGAGGCAATGATTTGCATTCGTCCAAATATTTTCTTCATTTTTCTATTGTTTCAAGCTTGATAGTTGATGAAAAGAGAGAAATTTGATAATTTTTGTTATTACTCTGAGCATGAAAACAGTGATAAATAGTTTTTTTAAAAGTAAGCTTATTCTATTATGGTTTTTGTTCCTTAATAATCAGAGATTACTTGAGCAAAATTTGTACAACAAGAGGCAAGCAAATGAAACTTCTAATGTTTTTTTGTTGATCTGATAACTTGGAGAACGTAAAAGAAAAATCAGCCAAAGAAAAAATTGATGACTTTTGCCCAATCAAGTGGAGGTTTTTGGTTTGGTGGTCTCAAATAATAAATTTCCGTAAGATTCATAATTTCATAAGTTTTCTCAGTAAATCATGTGCACAAGTTGGATTTTTCGGCTTCCGACAGTCCCTATGTACTCTGTGGACTTACATATGAATGAAATGAGCATGTAGTCAGTGCCATGCAATTTCAAAAGATTTGAACTTACACTTCCTATGTTTGTAAAAAGTTGCCGAATATCAGCTTCTGGTGGATGTGAGAAACAAACATGAAGCATCCAACTTAATTTAGCTTTAGTTAAGTATTTGACTTAGTTTAGTTGAGTTTTCAATTTTTCTGCGATGCATAAAATCCTTTTTGTTTTATTTATTTATTTATAAATTGTAGCCAAGTTTTCTCAGTAACCGTACAAAAGGGTTCTTAGGATTTTGTGTTTTATGTTGGTCTGAATGCTTGAAACCCAATCTTCTCTTTTAATGATGGCTATATGACCTTACTAATAGAACTTGATGAACAGAGTAGTAATATGAATGAACCTTCCTTTTTGTGATAGTTATTTCAAATGTTTTATTAAATTTGAGTATATTACAAACATGCTCATGTGTAGTTTCATGATTGCAGGTGTGTATTCCATGTGCGATGGCCCTGCTCTCTCACACGGTCCATACCTTGGAACTGTGACTTTCTGTTCCTTTATCTCAATTCTTCTTCTTTCAGTTAAAGCTTGTCTTTTCACTGTAAATTCTCAAATAGAGGCTGAAGCTTCGTCTTCCCTCTCAAGGCAGAAGCTCCATTTAAAGAAGTCATGGGGAATGCCTGTCTTGTTTCTCTCATCAGTAGTCTTTGCCCTTGGACATACTGTGGTTGCTTATAGAACAAGCTGCAGAGCAAGGAGAAAGCTCATGTTTCACCGAGTTGATCCAGAAGCTGTAAGTTTGCATAAGGTTTCTTTTTAACTCCCTTGATTTCGCATTCAGATTTTCTTATTTGTAATAGAAGGGTTATGTGTTCTGTGAATTGTGTTTCTATGTCACTGTTTTCAACTTTGCATTGATTGAAATGTGAAATTTAAATGGATAATGTAAATTTTTATAACCAATTGATTGTGCTCTAGCACTGTATGGAATCATTATGCTCTCTAACAGAGTTCTTCTACTGCTTATTGCATTTGCTTCTACAGTAATGATTACTTTAACTTTTAATTGTTTATAACGAACTGCTTTGTTTTTCAAAATAACAGGTCCTTTCATGCAAAAATGTCTTCTCTGGCTATCAGAAGGTCCCAAGATCTCCCACTCCTTCAGGAGGAAAAACCCCAAAAAGTGACAGTGAAATGAGGCGTAAGCCTTTTTCTACAGCTCGAGATGAGGGGGAACTCCCAGTCAGAGTAATTGCAGATATTGACAGCTTATTCATTATGTGCCGGGGGATTACTCTTCATTACAAGCTTAGCTTTCCTGGTTCACCACCTCGTTCCTTGTCATCCATTGCATTTTTGGAACCCAATCTCAGCTGCAGCTCCCCAAAAACGGTCATGGGGAGGCCAAAACTAGATAGGCATCCCTTAAGTTTGTTATCGAAAGGCCAAAACCATCTCCACAGGAGCTACAGCAATCAATTTCATGGCTCATCTCTCTATGTACCTTTATTGGATGGTTCTACAATATCTCCTGTTCTTTCTGAAGAGATTCCTGTCTTGAGCTTGTCCAATGCTGGTGAAGAGGATGAGGGTAGTAAATTAAGTTCTGGTACTCTAAATAAAGACATGGAAGGTAGTGGTCAGTTTGGTATTGTTTTAGTCCATGGGTTTGGGGGAGGGGTCTTTTCATGGAGGCATGTGATGGGGACCCTGGCTCGGCAAGTTGGTTGTGCGGTTGCTGCTTTTGATCGCCCTGGTTGGGGCCTAACCTCAAGGCTGCGACGGGAAGATTGGGAGGATAAAGAAATGCCTAACCCTTATACACTTGAATCTCAGGTAATTGGCTACCCCTTTTAGTTACTCTTCTATAACTTCCATATACTTTACCCCTTGTTTTGGGTGCCTGTCCAGAAGAGGTTCCCAACTCCCAAAATAAGGCTGTTCTGGGGTTAGATTCTAATTCTTTCCTCTTAAGAAATGGGAAGAGATAACACCTATTAAGGAAACAGAAAAGGGGTAGGGGAACATACAATACTTTGATACAGTGGCATGACTATCTAGTTTGCTTATATCTAGAGTAAACCGGTGGTGTTGCTGTAGAAATGCAGACTAATACTGTCTACTGATTGGTCTGGGTCAAGAGATCCATTTGAATATCATCTTGCAACACTAGGCAGACCAGCTGAGAGCTAGTGTACCACCCTCTGTATTTGAAGTGGCTCTTCCTTGCTCTAGATGTACTGTCATGCTTTCAAAGTACTGCTTATCTAATATATCCTCTTGGTTGATCCTACTGAAATTGCGTTTCCAACATGGGCACTTCATTGAACATGATCCTGCAATGCTGTCATGTCTACTTAATTGTTCATTTGGTCCCTTCCCCATATGTATTCTTCATGTTTTCCTTTTAGATTTTATAATGATCTGAATTTGTTGAACCTACTCTGTCAGGTTGACCTGCTTCTTTCTTTCTGCTCTGAGATGGGGTTTTCTTCAGTGGTGCTTGTTGGTCACGATGATGGAGGTCTTCTAGCTTTGATGGCTGCACAAAAAGTTCAAGCATCAGTGAATTCTTTCAACGTGAGTATCCCTTCTTAGTTTCCTTAGCATATATCTTTAAACTAATTGGACCCTGATATGCTTGTCAACTCTTCTTACATGTGAAATTGAGTTATTTGCACCCATATTAGTTAGTAGTGAAACAGTGGCAGTTTCATAAGATTATGCCCTTGGTATATGTAGTTACACAAAGACTTGCACACCAAGTGTACATGTAGCCAATGGTAGAGTTAAGTACTCATACTAAATCTTTATGTGAAAATATACTGGGGTCATCATGAAGATGCTACATTTCTCGATTTCGTGCTTGAAGATAGCATAGGAAGCGATAAAGATATTGTTATTACCCCTTATTGGAGCGGGGATGCTGCTTCTCCTTTGCATATGCTCACACCATGCAAACTACCTGTAGATGTTTGTCTTTTTCTTTTTTCCTCTGTTAATTTTAAGTTTCATAACATCTTTGTTATACTGTGTTTTTTGTTATGTAATTCAGGTTACAATTAAAGGCGTAGTACTGTTAAATGTCAGCTTGTCAAGAGAAGTGGTGCCTGCTTTTGCGAGGATACTCTTGAGAACTTCACTTGGGAAAAAGCACTTGGTTCGCCCTTTACTGCGAACAGAAATTACTCAAGTGGTGAATAGGCGCGCCTGGTATGATGCTACAAAGTTAACAATGGATGTTTTGAGCCTTTATAAGGTATGCCCTGGAAAATTATGTGGAAAATTAGTCAAGTTTACAGAAAATTTGAAAGGAACTTTGATGTCTAAGTTAAGACAATTTCCTGAACGCATGAATGGCAATTTTAAGGTCTAAGTTAAGACAAGGTCCTGACAATTTTAAGGTCTAAGTTAAGACAATTCCTAAATTTTAAGGTCTAAGTTAAGATTAAATAACCTTTGGGCACTATGAATTTCTGAATGTCACAATGGAAAGTTCTGTTGATGTTTCCTCCTCCCATTTCTGCAGCTCAAAACTCATTCTTGATTTTTGTGTAATTTAGTGGAAACATCTTTTCACATAAACTTTGACTTTTCCTTAAGCATATTAAGTTTGGGAGAGAGATTAGGTTGTATGCAGCACAGCTTTGGATACATGTTGCATATATTTCATTAATTTGTGATTATGAACTCAAATAATCATTTGCTTGATCTGTTTTTTTCTTTTTCTTTTGGTTGCATCAGGCCCCTCTATGTGTAGAAGGATGGGACGAAGCACTGCATGAGATAGGTAGACTGTCATATGAAACATTTCTTTCACCGAAAAGTGCAGAATCATTGCTGAAGGCAGTTGAAGACATGCCAGTGTTGGTCATAGCAGGCGCTGAGGATGCTCTTGTCTCTCTAAAATCTTCTCAAGCTATGGCTTCCAAACTTGTAAATTCTGTAAGTTCTGGCTTTTTACTATCAAGTTGTGGACATAATCATGTGTTTCACCATTAGTATTTAGACTTCTAACATGAATTACGATCACATTTGAATTTGATCTAATCGGGTAATTGGTGTATGCAGAGACTGGTTGCAATATCCGGATGTGGCCATCTTCCTCATGAAGAGTGTCCCAAGGCATTACTTGCAGCAATATCACCCTTCTTAAGCAGACTCTTAAGCAAACAAGACATGCATAGCCAATAGTGTACCTTCTTTTTAACTTCTAATTAGGGTTTTCATCTATTGTAGGGTTTTCGTTTTTCTTACCTTTTTTTTATTCTCTGTTTTCTTGTTAAGCAATTTAGTCCAAAAGAAGAGAGTAAGGTTATCTCTTCTTCTTGGTATTTTTGATGTGTTAGTTTGGAGCCTTACCCATACCCACATTCTTTAGGGTTTTAGAGCTCATCACTTGTAATCTTCATATCCTTTTATTCCAATTTTTTTTTTCTCCTTTCGAAATGCTTTTATTTATTTTATTTTATTAATCTATTGTTGTTTGACCAGTACTTGTCATTTTTCACTCAAGGGGGTTGAAGATAGCATCATATATTTGTACATTTATCCAAATAGTTGAATCCCTGGATTTAAGCATATGGTTTTGTTCCACAAGTCATCTGAATTGTCAAGTCTCTGTGCCCAACACGCACAAAAACCACCGAGAAGGGCTGTAAAATCAAATTTGTGACCTTTTTTTTGGGTATTTGCTCTGGTGTGAGACAGCTGCGTTCACTTGGGCACCTAAAAATAGAGGATGATGCCAATCGCCATCCAACTGCTGCATCTAAAAATAGACTGCGGTGAGCACCACTGAACGGTTACTGGTCGGCTGGATGATCCTCGCTACTTGCCAAACACCATCCAACTGCTGACCCTAAAAATAGACGGCAGTGATGAGCACCACTGAACAATTGCTGGTCATCTGGATACAGGCAGTGCCTGCCTGCCAATCACCAGCAAACTGCTGCACCTAAAAATAGTTGGGAGTGAACACCATTGAGCTGCTGCTCCGCCGGATAACAGCCGGTGCTTGCCTATCAGCTTCAAACTGATGTACCTGAAAATAGACGGCGGTGAGCACCACCACTGAATGGTTGCTGGTCTGCTGGATATAGACAGTGCTTGCCAATTATTGGTGGCGCTCAAGTAAGCGCATTTCTTGTGTGAGAAGGTACTTCCTAGTTACAAAGATTACTTTACAGAGATTGAAAAACATGTATTTTAAACATTCGGGGTTATGCTTGAAATTGGTGGATAAATGTGACTAGTTGACACGGTCTGTTTATTAAACGGGTTAATGAATGGTTTAACCTCGAGTTTTTATGATGCAACTTAATCCGTATGAATTTCATGTGGATTTCGAGTCATCTATGTAAAATGGAATCTCAACCTATGTAAATAATGTTGCTACTTTCAACTGTTTTTTTCAAACATGGGAGGCAATGTAATTACGTAGCTATAAAATTGATTGGCTATCAATAAGCCAAAAAGGGAAAGTTTGCTTGGTGGTTCCCTAATGCAAGCCTACCAGCAATTACTCAACTCTGCAATGACTTGTCTTAAAACTTAAAGATGTTTCTCTTTTTGACTGAGTATGTTTGGAGAGATGTTATGCTATTTTCCTATTCTTTGTAAGCAGCCCAAGGCCAAAATGTGGGATGGTCGCCCTCGGGACCCACCCAGCCCAAGGCCAACCCTCTTATTTTCCTATTATACACTTTCTTTTAATATTTTGAAATAATACATGCATTATTGAAAAATCTAGGATTGAAAATGGTGGTTGTAAATCACGTTATAGGCAATAAATATCTTTCAAAACAAGGTGTTGTCTGGTTAAAGCCCTTGGGTTGAGTGTGTGGGGTGAGCCCAACTCAAGCTTGCGCAAGGTGAACTTGAGGAAATGCTATAATGAAGGGATGAGAAATCATTTTGACAACTATTTGGATGGAATCCTAAAAAACTAAGTCTCATTTGGTTTGCGGAAAGTATTTGATGGGAAATCATTTTTTCATGTCTTTTTCTAAGGGATGA
Source organism: Prunus avium (assembly GCF_965620075.1). Taxonomy (NCBI): domain Eukaryota; kingdom Viridiplantae; phylum Streptophyta; class Magnoliopsida; order Rosales; family Rosaceae; genus Prunus; species Prunus avium. The sequence continues at coordinate 6,526,043 of NC_142286.1, forward strand.
GAAATGAAATATTCCTTTTTTTTACCAAAAAAAAAGAAAAAGAAATATTCATTTCCCATATTAGGTAATGATATAGGAAACTAACCAAGAAATACCACTTTATTTCTTTTCCCATATCTATATATATAAAGCAAAAGGAAGAGAATGGTAAAACATTCAAAATACTCGAAAATGCCCTTGGTTAATGCAAATATTAAAAATTGAAATTATTAATTAAATGAGGATAATATGGTAAATTCACACTTTCGTATTAAAAGAAATTAAAAGAAAAAGAAAAATCAGATAATGGATCCTATTTTTATGGAACACAACTACCTATTATCTTTTTTAATTCTAAAATAAATTTAAATTTTTTTTAAAAAAAGCCTCTAGCAGGCGTGGAAGCGCGTGTGAAGAGGCCAGTATAATATTATATGTTATGAAAAATAAATTAATGTCTACGAAAAGTTAGTTAAGCGGGCTAGATTGATAATTATGCCAATTTTCTTAAAGTTGTTCAATTACTTTAATTTAAACCTGAAAAATAAAAACATTTTAGTTGAAATGTTTTGAAAACGAAGTGGATTTGGAAAGCAATCGAATGTCAGTGATCAATTTCAATTCAAGTAAATCGAGAAAGATGAAGCTAAGGAAAGTAAATATTGGGACAAATCATGCAAACATCCAAGTCTGGAAAAGTTAATCAAATCAAGAGGAGATCAAACCACAATTTGGGAAACCCCAAATTTGATCTTTGATTGAGAATCCGAAAGATTGGGAATTTGTAAAAGACCCCAAGTAAAATAAAATAAATAAATAAAAACCATTTTTGGCCCATATTGCTGCCATAGTTGAAGAAGAGACCAAGAAAATACATAAAAAGCCAGAGTTAAAGTAGCTCGGTTTTCCTCTTCGCCCTAAGAGATATTGAAAAAAAAAGAGAGAGCCTTAATTAACAAAGCAAGAGTCTCTGTTTTTCACCATTTTGTGCCTCAACAGTTTACTTACTCCCTCCCCAATTGCCAGCTTAGAAGACGACTTATCTTTCACTCCAGATATATTGGTCGAAGGATGACCATTGTCTCCCCCTGTGAAGTCTTTGAGTTGGGTTTCTTCAAGCCAGGCAATACTTCAGGCAGGTACTTGGGCATATGGTACAAAAATGTCCAAAACAGAATAGTTGTTTGGGTGGCAGGGGCTAGGCGATCTAGGCGGGCGGTCTAGGCAGGCTAGGCTGGGGCTAGGCTCGCTAGGCGGTCGCTAGGCGGGCTCTAGGCGGGCGGGCTAGACGAGCGTTGCGCCTAGAAAAAAAAAACGCCATTTTTGAATCTCCAAGGTCAGGGATGGTGCTATGAGCGAGAGACAGAGAGATGAGGATTGAAGAAGAAGTCTGAGCGAGAGAGAGGGGCCGGAAGATGGCTCTTGATACGATCCTCTTAATACGGTTCATACAAGGTCTGGTTCATGTTTCAAGACTAGACTAGTGGGGAAGATGATTCATAAAACTTAGCTTGGTTCATGTTCAGTGAAGGCAAGGCGGCATGTCCAAAACTGAACTGAACTGAACCTCTTGCAACATGTTGCATTTAATTTCTGTTTTGGTTCAGTTTAAGAGGCTGAACCTAGAAATAAGGTGATAAGCCATTTTACATGTCTGGTTCACCGTTCCACGCGGTTAGGTGACCAATTAGCCTTGGCACCAAAATGTTCCTCTTCTGGTTGATCTCGTGTTTATGTTGAAAGCGGCGTCGTTTGGTTAGGGCTTAAGAATCCCCTAATTAAAAGAGGAATTCCTTGTGATAAAAAGAAAAAGGGCAACATTGCTCATCGATTTAAGTATGAAATTGTGAGGTTATTTGATTAGAGTGCTGTTATTTCCACCCTCTTGTCTTATTTTCCCACTCACCTTATTTTTAAAATTTTAAAGGCAAATTTACCCTATTGTAAAATGACTTTTAAGGACTTAACTCTAAGTTAACACTGTTAAGTCAAGAAAATAAAAACGGAAAATTAGCATCATTCTTTGATTATTATAATCACCAAAAAAGATTTTTTTTTTTTATAAAAAAATTAATTTATTTTAGAATTAAAAAATATAATGGATAGTTGTGTTCTATAAAAATAAGATCCATTATCTGATTTTTCTTTTAATTTTATTTTATTTTAATATGAAAAAATGTGAATTTACCATATTATCCTCATTTAATTAATAATTTTAATTCTTAATGTTTGCAGTATTAGAGAAAGCAATTAAACTTGCATGTATTCTTAATTGAGGGCCAGTTTGGCATTGTTGTGCTGTGAAAATAATCGCTGTCAGATTTGCTGTGAGAGAAATCAGCTGTGAGAGAACGTAATTTGGCGTTTGGTAAACTTTTTGTTAAAAGTGTTGTTGGTACGGATTCCCGTATAATCAAAAAATGATTGCCGCATAATCATTAAACTCAGGGCCTCTTCGAAACTGATTCCTACATAATCAGAAAATGAAAGTATCTTATTAGCTGCTTTCCCAAATAGCTTTCTCTCACAGCAATTTTTAACAATAATTGATTTTCTTGTAATTTACCAAACGGGTTGGGCTTCCCAAAATTTTAAAAAAATTACTTATCACCCCAAATAAGCAATACCAAACGGGCTCTGAGAATACAAAATAGTTATTCACACGTGTAAGCAAATAATAAAGGGCAACTTTGTTGCGAAAGTGTTATTCACTAATTACCCACTGTTTCATATTTGAGTATATTATTACCCCCTCTAATAATCGTATGTGTGTATTCTAATTCAATTATCAAAGTTGGCCTCTTATCACACTCGTCCTAATATGGATTTCTCCATTTTTAGGTAGAGTGTTCTAATCGTCGTGTTATGCAGTTTATCATAATTCGTGTATATATTTAAAGAGTATAGCCGCGTGGTTATACTGCATAAACAAAATATCTTCAAATTATAGCTGTGCCATTAATATATATCTCTCTTTTTTAATCACTTTGATTAGTAGTTATGTTTTACTTAGAGAGTATTAAAGGAAAAAAGAAAAAAGAAAGATTGAATTACTATTTATTAAGTAATATAATTCATGAAGTTAATTAAAAAAATTAATACTAATTATTCACTAAATAAATAATAATTAAAATATAATTACTAACTTAACTAATTAAATGAGGCAAATATATTATTTAATTACTGACAATAAAATTTAAAAAAATTAATTAACCTAAATATCCTAAGTTTATATATATATATTTTTAAAGGACCTCTCTCGACGAAATTTCGTCGGGGCAAGTCAATAGCACTTTTGTTGCGAAAAACCTAATCCGACAAAGTTTTGCCGGCATATGTCTTTGCCGACGAAATTTCGTCGGGAGAGTAATTTTTTTAAAATTTTTAATTTTTGAAATATAAATTAGTTTCTTTACTTCTTTTTTTTTGGCTAACCTCTTTAATTTAATATATGTAATTAAGTAACATGTTATCCTTTTTGAATTACTTTAATTAGTAATTATGTTTTAATTATTATTTCTTTTGTGAATATTTAAATATGTTATCTATTTCATAAATTACTCAATAAATAGTAATTAATTATTTTAAATTATTTTGTGGAATTTTCAAACCACGGCAGTTATAAACCTAACTTCATTCGAATTTAAATTGAAAGGATATTTAAAAAACAAAAAAAAACAAAAATACTTATTTTCATTTGGGTGCCTTAATTAAATTTCTCCAAAGCCCAAGAGCTCCAAGGACCAAGTCTTTAATTAATATAATTATTATTAAGGGAGTTTCACTAAAACACCCAAAATAGGGGCTGAAATTATAAAAAAACTCAACACCCAAAACACTTTATAAACACACCCAAAACCCATCATTACACACACTCAAAACCCATTTATAAACACACCCAAAAAATATACAATTGTTGATTTTGGGTGTGTTTCTATGTTTAAATAGTGTGTGGGTTTTTTTATAAATACATGTCTAGGATTGGGTTTATTTATAATAATCTAGCGCCAAATCCAAAGCCGAGCCTCTAGGCAAGCCCATTAACCCAACTCCCCAATGTTAACCACACTTACCAAACCATCATAGTGCTTTGTTTATAAAAGACCTCTGCATGAGTGGATTTTCGATGTGGGGTGTTCACAAAGGGCACCTCAAAAGCTAAGCCCACAGAGAAATCCATATTTATATTTTTACTGTTGCTTTATATATTTAAAGAGTATAGCAGCGCGGTTATACTCCATATTTATATTTTTTGCTATTGTATTTTGCTAGTTGCCTATATCAACAATTTTAATTTTTTATCGCCCTTATTTTTCTAGGTCCCTGTCTCAACAATTTACACGCTATAAAAGATTTTTTTTTATAAAAAAAACTGTTGAGACAGGCATCTAGAAAAATAAGGGCAATAAAAAATTAAAATTGTTGATATGGGCATCTAGCAAAATACAATTGCAAAAAAATTAAAACTAAGCTTTGTAAGTCATGTGTAGCGAGCGAGATTAAAAAAAAGCCTCTTGCACACGCGGAAGTGTGTGCAGAGAGGCTAATATGATTTATGTAGGAATGTAAAATAAAATTTATTTAATTATACCAATGTTAGAAGAAATATGAACTAAATAATAATAATAATAATAATAATAATATATTTAATGCTATATTGTAATTCTAAATTTTTAATCAGGACAAAATGCTAATGAAAAAGATGCATTTAATGTTAGCCTTAGTTTCTCTTATTTTCCCATGTGCCATGCAACTATATCCCATGTATGACCTTAGTTCCTCCTATTGTCCCATGTATGACCTTAGTTCCTCCTTCAGTAAACCTCACATTGGCTTATTTAATAAAGTTTAGAACTGAAATTTTGAGGGGAAAAAAAAAATTAAGGAAAAAATTGACAATCAGGAGATTGTGAAGTGGAAAAATGACATTTATTTGGCCAATGAAAAATGACAATTTACCCATACTATTACAAGAAATTATGTCCCAAATATGTAACATAATTTGAATTAAAAACTAACTGCCTATTTGGTTTATGGTTTAGGAGATTGGGAATGTGTATGAAATTGCATTCCCATGTTTGGTAAATGCACAATTAGGAATGAAATACCTAACTCATAGGTAGGTACTTCCCATTAAGGGTATTGATGGAAAATTGAAGAACTTTTTAATACTGCACAAGCAGACATGGGAATGAGAGAAAATAACATTTCCTGGACTCATTACTCATAGTTTCCAAACATGGAAATGATCGTCCACCATTCTTATCTCGTAGTATTAGATATGATAATTTCATTTTCAGGAAGTTCAATATGCTAAACAAATAGGTTGTAAGGGTGCTCACCCGCTTCATCATTCTCACATCAAACATTAATTGATAAGCAAATTATTAAGGGATTAATTTGTGTCTTGAATGCACCTCCAATGTATGCAAGAAAAATAAGCTAATTCGGAAATTTGTTTAATAAGGTGTATTAACAGACTTTAGAAACACACTCAAAGTCTATTTACAACAAACTAAACAAGACTCAAACTTCCTATAAATTATAAAGACTTAAATGTTAAAATGGTCGCTGTGTTTTATCTCATAGGCCAATTTAGTCCATGTGTTTTCAATTTGGCCAATTTGATCCTTGTGTTTGTATATATTAGTCAATGTGGTATATTCCCTTAAAAATATAAAATATAAAATATTTAAAATTAATTAAAAAAATTGTAATTGATTATAAAATTTTAAATTCAATCTGAAAATGGAATATATTTTTTTAAAATTTCACCTTCCCCAATTTCACACACACACCTCAACCACCTCCCAAACCTAGCCACCCTCATCACCACCACTCTAACCCCAAACCCATAGCCACCCTCACCACCATTCCAATCCCACCTAAACCACAACTCTCTCTCTCTCTCTCTCTCTCTCTCTCTCTCTCTCTCTCTCTCTCTAACAAATCATGAAGATCTTCATAGCCAGTCACCGTAACCTTGATGGCTCTACCGCCAATTGATCATCCTCGCTGCAGCAAAAGTCGATGACAATCAGGCCAATGGATCTGAGAGGAGAGAAAGATGAAGGGTAGAGTATAAGAAAATCTAAAACATAAGAGAGAAGAAAAATTGCAGCAAGAAAAGAGTAGGCATCAATTCGACTAAGAACCTTTATTTTTTCCTACAAGAATCGAGACCATTGGAGGTTGAGGTTGTGTGGGTTTTAATCATTTTAGCATTATTATTATTTGAGTTTAAATCTTTGTAATTAATTATAGATTTTTAAATTAATTTTAAGTGTCCTTTTTTTAGGTTTTAACATAATTTTGACGGAAAGGATCAAATTTGTTAACAAATACAAACATAGAGACTAAATTTGCCAAATTAATAACACAGGAACTAAATTGGCCGATAAGGTAAAACACATGGACCATTTCGACATTTAAGCCAATTATAAAAGTGAAATTACATTTCTTAAAACAAGCCCAAATCAAAAAGTCACAAAGAAACCCAACAAAACTTAAAACACGAGCCCACATTTTTTAAAAAAGAAACCAAACAAAAGACAAGAAATAATTGGAAAAGCCGAACCGTCCCGCAAACCAATGCATCGCCATGCCCAACCTTCCATCTCCATGATCTCTGACCTCCATAACCGCCAAGCTTCAAATATTTTTTTTCCAACAGTGGTTGTAAGGTGAATTAAGAGTGGCTGTAAGGTGCATTAACCGTGGCTATAATGTGCACTAACAGTGGAGGTGTAAGGGCTTTTTTCTTCCGACAGCAAATGGGATGGGCTGATGAAGTTGTCCCCTTTGTCTGAGTTCGAAAATTAAGCCCCAAAATGCTTCGAAAGGGCAGCAAAGCCTTAGGAAGTATTTTGGTTATCTTCACCAACAAAAACAACAGCAACTTACAGATAATTTCTTCATGTTTACAGATAAACTTTCGGGCTTGGCATGAGAGGCATGTGGCATGGGAGCAAAATTATCATGGGCTTAGCACTTTAGAGAGAGAGAGAGAGTTAGGGGTTCCTACGAAGGACATATGTTCTAACGGAAGGGAAGAGAGGTTCTAAGGAGGCTTGGTGAAGAGTTTTGGGTGATTTTCGTAGCTTCCGGCAGCTTGGCGGAGACTCTGCCAAAGTTTCTGTGAATCTGTCAGAATAGGGGAAGCAAAGGAAGATGGGGGAAGAATATGTTTGGGCCCAAATTTAGCACGCCGAAAACAAAAGCCCACACCATCTCCTAGGCCGCTTGTATCAGATGACCTTAAGCCCATCAGCACGACCCAGCCTATTAAATGAGTGGACATGCCAAAAACACGGCCCAAAATATTAAAAGGCTTGGGAACAATAGGAATCAGAAAAAACTTGGGCCTCGAAGAAATCCAAAGTTAGGCTCAAAAGCAAACTAGACTCAAGCTGGCCTTCAAAACGGAACAGTCCCACGTGATCCCTGACTTGGAGGAGTCAATAATTTCGGCTGAAAACTGAGAATAGAACAGGAGCAGGTATAAAAGAAGAAAAAATCTAAAGTAGCTTGCTGCCAGAAGATTAGAACCCGCTTAGTTTATCTAAAAGATATTCTGATATTTTGGAGGAATACCATTTTCGAGGATAAGCAGACTCTGTTTTTATAAAAAGAGAGATAAGCGGGAAACATGAAACTGTCCAAAAGCTGAGAGCCAGCCATCTCCAAAACTCCAGACCTTTTGCAGAAGCAGGTGGAATGGAAGAACAGGCAGGGCACTCCATCAAAAATACAGAAGTGGTCACCTCAGGAACTAATCGTTGAGTGCTTACTCGCCAGAAAATGGATAGAACCCCTGTTTATTTCATTTTAAAAAATTAAAAGATCTTTTGATTACTTGCCGCCCATTCTCGGAGGAACACTTCCTATATATACAAGAGAGGGTGAATAGAGCAAAGACACAATCAATCAACCAACCAACCAAAACTCAGTCAAAAGACAAACACTCAAAATGATCACTTGATCACAAAAATCCTAAACAAGTTCCAACAGACTTCGAACCTGAAATATTCAAAAGCTTGCCAACAAGCTTGCAGAATCATCCTGTCTTCTCCCAGCAAAGATAAAGTTTAAATCGCTACCTCTGGTTCGAATCCCAGTTCGCTAGTCAGCAATAATGAGGTTTCTCTCGTTACAGATTTGGTTCAGTAAAAGCCAAACTAAGCAGAGTTTCGAGTTTCCTCAAATATGAAAAATTCAACAAATTTGTGAAGAGCCCTGACTAAGCAGCACAGGTATTACAGCCCATTTCCAGCTCGAGTCCAGCCACTTCTGCCCCTTTCAGAACTGGAGAAGTCCCAGTTCTGCCCATCCAAAAGCCTTCCAGGGTTCGAAATAGATTAAAGCTCTGCCAAACTCAAGCTTTGGTATCGATTTGCAGCTGAAGCCTAGCAGTTGAAGTTGTTAAAAGTCCAGTCCAGCACAGGCGTACCCAGTCCAGCCCAGAACAGAGGCAACTATCCAGACAGAAATGGAAGCACAGCCCTCTTCTTCTCCTTGTATAGTCAGTTTTTCCCTTTTTGAGTCTTGTAAAAGGGAGTTCTGCCTGAAATTGGTTCAATCTGTCATCTTTCATTCTGGCCAGAACTGCCGGTTTTTATACTGAGATAAATTGTAAAAGTCCTTACCAGTCTAAGGCATAGAAAAGAACTTACTTGGGAGATATTCCTCACCCAAATTCACAATCGTTTGGTAAAAGTTAATAACTTGGGGCGCAAGTTATTTTACCATAAGTCTGTTAGGGTTGAAAAATTGCTAACAGTGGCACGCTCAACACATAAAGAAAGTTAATTCACTGACCAAAACATGGTCTTTGAATTAATGGGGAACTTTGCCCTGTTATCTCAGGAAGTAAATTAAAACGGGTGAACAGAATAGAATGAAAATTGCTGGGTTTGCATGTGAGAGAGGAAGCTTGCTCTCTGAAGGTTGTGGGTTGTGTTGTGTTGGGTAGAAGAGGCCCTATTTATAGTTGCTGGGGTTTGTTCTTCTTCAAGAAACCCTAATGGTTTCTTCCCAATCTAGCTAAGCTTTCCTCCTCCTTTCTTCTCCTCTTTCTTGACTTACTTCATGGTGGCAAAGTCAGCTCTGCCTAATCCCACAAAATCAGGGATTTTGGGTGCTCCAGGCTTCTTCCAGCGGCTGCCTCAGAGGGGAACTTCCCTTTCTCACCCATCTCATTTCTCCTCTTTCTTCCTCTTTCCATGGCCAAATCTGATGAAGGAAAGAAAGTGGGTGCGCCTGCTGGTTTAAGGGATGACATCCTTCCTTGCGTGCTAATATCCATTGGTTCCTTGAAGGATTTTTGCTTGGAACTTGCTCCCAAGCCTCCCAGCAGCCCTTCACGTGTGGACTTCTCCAAGCTCCTTCGTGATTTTCTCTCCCAGCTGAGTGCCAAGACTTGTGCTGCCTTTTTATTCTAATTACATAGGCTTTTTAAGTCCACCACATGATTCATCCAATAGATGAGATAATCTGATCAAGTGTTGGGCCTTTTTAATATAGAAAACCAAGCTATTTAATGAGTGGGCTAAATTCACCAAATATTTGGGCTTTTATGGGATATCTAAAGTAATGGATCATTTTGGTTGGGCTACTCTAGTTGAGGTAATGGGCTATTTCCTCTCTTGTGCTTACCCACATTTGGGCCTAAGAAATGAGCCTGAGTCTCGAGGCCCCCAAGTGACCCGAGACTTCCATTTCTTGACTCATCAATGGGCCCCATGACAATTTGTTACCATCCATACCACAACCCTACTCAAGCAAGCCCCGGGCATCCGAGTGGCTTGGGCCCACTTAAGCTTGTAGTCCGATTGGGTGTGAAATAATAATTTCCCGCTTGACATGACATATCGCTTGGCATGGCATGTCGTTTGACATGCTTTTAATTATGACGCTTGATAGGATAATTGACATGGATTTGCATAGCTAAATGCATCTTTATAATTTTAATATCAATTTCTAGCATGACAGATTTTTATTTGGCATGGCATGCAGGATGTGGCTTGTGCATGGCAGACTTTCGTGTACTCCAAATTGGGTATTTTTCCAATAATATATCATTTTGGGCTATGAATTTATTCGGGCCCAACCATGGATTTTTTGGGCCTCAACAGGAGGTAAGGTGAATAAGCCACAATAGTTTTTTCAAGTAAGAGGGTTTACATAGCTTTATATTTAAATTATATAAAAAAGAGGGTTTACATATTGGAAAAACTAAAATACTCTTCAAAATGAATGGAAAATTGGATGATGTTAAAGTTAGGTGACAAATAATGAATTTTGAAAACTTAAGGTGACATTTTACTTAAATTTTTCTTTAAGGTGACAAATTGAAATTGATGTATAAGTTGATGTAATATTTCTACAAAAATCCCTTTACTTTATGCACATGATGTTTTAGTTTACTTTATGCACATTATGTTCCATGTTCGATTCACCTCCCTAAATATCATTTGTATAAAATAAAAATAAAAATCAGTTGCTTGCCTTCAAAATGGCTTCTATAACAGTACAATCTGTACGTGAAGCCTAAGACCTACATGCAACCCACAAATCATCGCATCCTAGGCGCGTGCAGTACTTCACATTCCCAACGCTCTTTACAAAAGGAAAAGGACAAGCGAGTTAGCTCAACGCGAAAAAAACCGCGTGAGACGTGGACGACCTCTGTCTCCGTCGTTTCCCTTCGCGCCCTCACTTCAGCGATTCTCGCAGTACATGCCTCGTTCAAGAAATGGAGGAAACTGACTGCGGGGTGGATGCGCAGAGCGCACCCGGCGCACGTTAGCATTTCCTGCGGCATATTAAGTTGTTTTCGTACTGTTCTTTTCTTTTCCTCACCACGTTAGCATTTCCTGCAACATATTTTGTTTCTCCTCCTCCTCCTCTTCTCTCTCTCTCTCTCTGGAAACTTCTTTCTTTCTTTACTCAAAACCAACACACTGAAACCCTTGACTGCAAGCAAAATCGAAAACGGCGTTTCTCTCGTTTCTTTGATCATCAACATTTGAGGTATGTATCTCATTGTAAACTTGTGCTCCAAGTTTTCATCAAGAGCTTGCTCAACTTTTGTTTGTGGCCGGGTCATGAGGGTTTCAACTTTTTCTTTTCTTTTTTGCTTTCACATAGTACCCAGATGGGTTTGTCTTTTCGTCTTCTCTTCTTTTGTATGCATTTCTTCTTCTTCTTTTTTCTTCAATTTTTTCTTTTTTCATGGATGCTCTGTTTCACATTGTGCTTTGTTTACCCTAGAATCCGTCGTGGTGCTCGTGTATTTTCGCCTAAGTTGAAAATTTTTCTGAGACTTGAAGTATGAATTAGTAGTGATTTGTTTTGAGAACAACATGGAGGTTTTGCTTTTCAACTTTTCAGATTCTACCGCTTATTAAAATAAAGGGGTTATCTTGTGGCCTCAAACGTGTTGCTCTGTATCGTGCTAGGCGTCTCACATTTAAGTTTTTGTCATTTTTGGTGTTCGATTAGCACCCAATCAATGTCTCTCTTTTTGTACGGAAATGAGTCATGGGTTTTTTTTTTGGCAATTTTAGTGGTGGGATTTTACTCAGCGTTCTGCTTTTTCCTAGCAAATCTCTTCAACTATGACAGGAGGATCTGAAATTTGTAAACCTCTAAACTTGTATTAGTGATCTTGGAGCTGCCTTTTGATTCTTGGGTCAAAACTTTGTAAAAGGGTTTGTTGCAACAACAGCTTACAATATTTTTATTCTGACTACAATTTTGTAACATGTAGTCAGAAACCAAAATATTTGATTTTGCCTGCTGAGCAATGATCCATTTTGGTTTCTGACTACAGCTTACAGTATTTTTTTAGGTTTGTTTTGCTTCTCTGGTTTGAAATTCTAATATGCTCATAGATGATAAAGTAATTTACTGTTTTTTTAATATTAGGTTCTCAAAGATTATTGGATGGGCTAAGAAACAATGGTGGGGTTGGAAGAGACAAATATGGAAGATGATTATTTTAACTGGGGTAAGAAAGGTGGAGTTGGGGAAGAGGAACGTGTCCAGTTCTACGAGTCATTCACTTTGGAAGGCATGGAATACTCGCTTTATGATTGTGTGCATCTTTACAGAAGTGGTTGTCGTGAGACCGATATCGGTAAGCTTGTGGAAATATATGACACAGAGGACCATGAAAAGAAGATAAAGGTCGTGTGGTTTTTTCGTCCTTTGGATATACATAACTTTTTGGGTGATTGGAAACCATGCCGGAACGAGATACTTTTAGCTTCTGGTGTGGGTCAAGGCCTCTCCAATGTCAATCCTCTGGTAAGTTAGGTTTAATTAGAGATAAATTTAATCATGTCAAGTTTATATTCTCACCCCTCATTGAAGTAGTGTCTATTGCATGGTTTATTCAGTGTTAATTAAAAAGAAAGAGGAGTAGAAGAATAATATGTTTTAGTGATATTCCTTTTAGTGTCATTCATTGTGACTTTAATTTGAAATAGTATGTGTTTTTGCTTGAGGATTTTAACCTGGATTTGATGTTTCTTGGTTAATAGAATTTGTGGTTCTTATAGGAAAAAAGACTTTAGTTTGGTATGAGGTTAGCTATAGAAAAGAGGACTGATCATTTAGTATGACAGCATAGTCATTGGATAAGGTGGTGTTCATGCATTGCTGGTGTGGAGTAATCTAACATATCTATTTCTAGTAACGGACGTTGTTAGTTAACGTGCGTGTTATAAACTAGTAGACATGGAAGCTTAAATTATCCTTCCATGCATGATGTATACATAGGACAGTGCAAATGAAATAAATGTTTATATGGTTAAATCATTTTCCTTTTCATTTTCATGACAGTAATAAGCCTACTTCCTGTAGATCAACGTATTAGTGTTTTCCTATTTCAATTGAAAGTTTTATAGAATGCCAAACTTTCTCTGTAAGTCTTTTCCTGCATGCATAATGGTTAACAAGGGTGTCCTCATGTTTATGTTAAAATCCTTTCACATGACAAGTTTTCAAATACAAATTTCAGGAAGCAATAGTTCAAAAATGCAATGTTGTCTGCACATTAAAGGATGTGAGGAATCCTCAGCCATCTGAAGAAGAGTTGAGAATGGCTAGTTACATTTTCTCTCGTAATTTTGATGTAGGAAAGCGCCAAATATTGGAGAACTTTCCGGATGAAATAAGTGGAATTAAAGGTCAGTCATCTGCATCTGGAAGTTGGCAGTGGAGTGCTTTCTGGTATAGCCGCTTTTAACAGATATAGGATGTTAAATTGCAATTAGACACGTTTACCCTGTTCTCTAAGAATTGATAAATTGCCACTCGATTTTGTGAGTATTTTCTATCATTTATTGATCTGTAGCAGTTTTTCCCTATTGTTCTGGGACTTAAACAAGCCACTGTCGAGAGTTGCCATAGTTTAGGTTTAAAGTAGAACACTTTTATGCATGCTCATTTAGTTACTCATCATGGCTTCATGTAGAATTAAGAAAATTTGAGCAGCTAGATAAGGCAAACTTAAGAAACTTCATCATGGCTTCTCTGCTAAAATTTTAAAAAATTCGTCAGGGCTTCAGGATGCTACTGTCACCTTCAAACCCATGTTGTCATAAGGCAACGTGCAGTAAAACTGAGTAACTTGTTGACAGATTAGGTAGTAGTTGAGAGAGATGAAAAGACACTTGTAGAAGGCGTGCTAGCGTGTATTTACTTCTTTCTTGTATAAACAAAGATAATGGCCTCGAGAATTAATTTCTAACCAAATAATATTGAGATTCATCCTCCAAACAAATCAAAACATTTATTACTCTCTTGATATGATATCAATTAAAGCAAACTGATGCGAGAGATCCTGATGAAAATTGGCTACATGTCATGCAAGGTCTATGGAACTATGTAGTGAAGGCTGAAGAGATTCAACAACGACCTGAAGTGTATTTAATAACTGTTTAAATATCTGATTGAATTTCTTTAAAACAAAACTGAGGATATATTTATTTAAAGTTCTGAGAGCACTATTAACAACAGTGTAATGTTTACCATGTACCAATGTCTCCTAATGACAACTACTATAACTTTTCTTATATTTTCTTTTTTCTTAGTGGAAATTAATATCTACCATGGTCTTCAAATATTTTGATTGCAATGCAGTGGAGTGCTTTTTTAACAAGAGAAACAATCAACAGATCTTCAGGCTTCCCAAGTTCCAGACAAATTTGAGAGACCCAGCTGGACCATCAAATGCGCCTTCCAAGTTAGAATTGGACGAAGCCTCTCCAGTTAAAAATAGTATGTCTAGCAGCTGAATAGGCCCTGTAGTGAGAGGTTATTAATGCCAACTCTGCTTGTGCAATTTGACTGATTAGATGTAAATATGATTTTTTTGTCATGTGCAAAATCGAAAGAGTCAATGGTTGGTACTGGGGAGCAAGGATGTGCTTCAAATGAGATGTTAAGACTTAAACCTGCTCTTGATGGAAATGGAACTCAGTCTGCTAGAATATCACACAGTCAAGATAAAGAAAGACACAAAGTTAGATTTGTTGATCAACCACATATAAGTGCGTCAGATTGTGTAGCTTTCACTAAGGGGGATGCTTCTAGAAAGAAGCCAGATGGTGTAGCTTTCACCAAGGGGGATGCTTCTAGAAAGAAGCCGGATGGTGTAGCTTTCACTAAGGGGGATGCTTCTAGAAATAAGCCAGCTATTGTAAGTTTAAGTATTGTCAACTGCATTTTCCTCCTTTCCTACTTTTCTATCTTGGAAATGTTCATTATATTTTTAACATATTGAGTTTGATCTATGTTCTTTATTTTACTATAATTTAATTTTTGGGTTCCTATTTTGTCTATTCATTAGAAGATAAACAGGTAACTGAGTATGACTCCAAACACACATTTACACAAGCTGTTCACAAGTTCTGTTTTGGTTAATATTCTGACTTTAATTGTTTTTTTTTTTAAAATGCAGGATAAAAGAAGTTGGTTCAAGCAACCAGTGAGTTTCTGTTCCCCAATATCTTTCGTAGACTTTCCCAATTGTTGTTTGATTGTTCATACAAATTAATGGTTGAAATTGGCAAGATAAAGTAAAAGTTGAAATTATAAAACAATAAAGAGAATCCATGTATCAATTGGCTGAGTTGCAGGTAACACCAAATTAGAATAGTTCCTGAGGAAGGTAAATTTTAATTTTTTTTTTATCTTATCAAATCATCCCTATCAGTCTCAACATCCTCATTAACTTATGTTCAAAGAAAATGTTTTTATACTCTTAACTTTGAACTCTTAATAAGGTTCCATGTCTAAATTTTCTTTAGACCCTCAGTTTTTAAAGCGCCAATATGCTCAAGCTTTGCCTTTGTATACTAGTATACATTGTTCTAAATTTCTGGAATCAATTTTTGTGTATTTATGTTCTGTGAATAGGCAAATAAAGTAAAGGTACAAATACATTTGTCTTTCAACTTATGGGTAAAAGCAAAGTATTATCTTTTATACGCATAGAATTAAAATTAACTGTGGAATGGAGGATGAGGAGTTCTGGACAGTAGTCCTCCCAACACCAAAGCTTTAATACCTGGCTGCCTCCCTCTCTCCCTTCCACTCTGGTTCTCCACATGTACCCTTCTTCTATATGAAGGTTTATTAATAAGTAATCAACATAAAAGGCAAAAGAAAAGTCAGGTTTATTAGGCATATGGAAGTCTTAACCATCCATTTCCAATTTTGCAGTCTTGGGAGGAAAAACTGCAGAGAGCTCAAGATGCAGGCCATTTGGTTTTACTAGACAATCTGGATCCATCCTATTCATCATCAGAAGTAGAGGTAGTATTTCCTGCTGCATATAAAATAAAAGTTTATAGGATATTTAAAGAAATTCATTGAAATGCTGATGCAAATGAAAACCAGTTTATCATTTTAAATTCTCACATAAAAGGATCTATACTCCATCACCACCAAATTAGGGGCCTCTTTGAAGATGCTTTTGTAGGAAGCACATCTCCTCATAAGTGCTTTTGCTGGAAGCACATAACTTTTTTTTTATATTAAGATACCAACTGCTTCTTGGAAATGAACTTTGAAAAGCTTCTTGGAGCACCTGTTGGGTGCTTCTCTAGAGAGCACTACAAAGTGCTTTATAACCTACAAACATCTTAAGTGTTCATGCCAAATGCTGCTAAAGCGCCTTTAGAAATTCCAAAAGCATCGCCAAACATGCCCTAGATGGGAATCAACTACCCTGAGTGAAGTAAGAAAAAGAAGTTATAGGGCCAAAGTAGTCTGGCCTAGTGTTAGACATTCTGTTTAATCTACATCGTTTTTTCTTCCCAGGCTCTAGTTTGGAAAGCATTTCGCGAAAAGGTTGAGGCAAAAATGATACAATACAGTACTTTTTCTACTCCGCAATATGGTACAACAGCTTTTTGGGGATCTGTACTTATTTTTCAAATGATTGCATTGCATGTTTTATTTGGTGGTAGATCATTAATGCCATTGAATTTGAAGCTGAAACTTATTTGTGGACTAATTACATTTATCTTATCATGGCCTTATAGGCAAGGCTTTTGTTATATTCAAGTCAAGGAATACTGCTGACCGTGTAATATCTGAATTAAACAGCAGATGCCTGGTTCCGGGAAATTGGAGGTAGTTATTACTTTTCGTTATACAGTCATGGAGCATGCTTATTTCTCTTTTCTTTTCTTTTTGGTTGGAGTGTTCCGAATTACACATGTAATTATGTTGTGAACTTGAGTTATTTAATTTCTAGGTGAAAAAAGACAAATTTTAAATTAGCATGGGTGATGAGAATCACATAATAGCATTGTAAAAAGTATCAAATGCAAGTTAGTTACTGCTATGGATAAAAGCGATTTCAAACAATTAAATGTAAAAGGTATTTGATAGTCGTTTTTCTTTCTATGACTCAGGGATTTTGTTTCTTAAAGCATTTAAATTGGTACAAGTTATGAAATGATTTAATTCCACTCAAGATGATCTTATAGTATACATGGCTTTGCATTTTCAGACCTGTCATAGGTATCAGAAGAAGTCTAAAAGGGCCTGACAAAACAGCCAGATTTGTTGGACATCTGAGCATTGCCAAAATCAGGCTTCAAAGTCAACGTGAAGCGATGGTAATCTTTCTGAGTGTTTTTGGGCTTTTGGATTACATTGTGATCATTTCAATGTTTGTTGGGCGCATGTAGAGTGCACCCAACAACAACAATGCGGCTCTCCAATAACCCTATTTAGGGGATCCCTTCATAGAAGCTAACTGTATTTGATCATATAGATTTTTTCTTTGAGTGTTTCTTCTTGTTACGTTTGTAGAGAAAGGCAGTATCAACATCACACTGTTCCCAACCTAATTCAATTGAGTACGATATGGCTCTGGAATGGTGTTTACAACAGGAAAAGTCAGATGCATGCTGGAAGACCTTATATGAGGTGCTTCAGATTTTCCTAATCATTGTTCACGAATTGAGGACTTCACACATTATATATGTGCATTTCTCACAAATATTAGGGAATAGTTCTTTATAGTTTATTTTTCTAATATTTTCGTTTTCCTCCCCTTGGGAGCCCCTTTCTCTGCAGAAACAAATGGAGGAGATTGGAGAAGTTAGGGGAGCTATAAGAAATTTGTAATTCGCTAGGCGTTGCATTTCATTGATACATTTGGTAAGCTTTCACATCCTTGGCAGAAATTATTGTTGTGTTGGCTGTTTATTAATAAAACTAAATTTATTGGTCATATTTTTGCAGGAGAAAATAGTTCTTTTTTGTGTGGATTACAGTAGATTCAGACAAGGGGTGCCCCAAAATTGGACAGCTTAGAGGGCCCTGCCCACATAGAGGATTGTTGTAATTTCCTGACAACGTACACTAGAGGTTTGTGTAAATCTGTCAGTCATCTGATCATACCTAATTTTTGTAACCTTTTAAGGATATGTTAGTATCAAATTCATGTGATATGGTTCACTTGTGCAACAACTTTGTTCACTACAAGATGAGAGCGTTCTGATGCCTATTCATGGCTAATCTGCTAATTTTGCATTGTCATGTTACAGGATTTTCACTTTTGCGTTTTTCTTTTCTTGGTCTTATCTGTCTTCCCCATATTGCTACAGGGTAGACAGTTGCAAACCTTCGCTATAGGGCACATAGATTTTCACTCAAAGTTGCTTCATGGGTTTAATTGTACAGGGCACCACCTAATTTACCAACTTTAGTGATACCAACTTACGTGGCAGATGACATGGCAACTTGTGTCAACTACCACATCATCTTTTTTTGATTACACATATTTTGACCTAATTATTTAGTATACAATTAAAAGTAAAAACTTAAACCAGTTATAGAAAAAAGTAAAAAACCAGATTCTCAGATCTGTCATGGCCTCCATTCCCCCCATGGTCTAAAATATCGGTGATATCGGAAATATCGGTAGTCCAAAAATACGGAAATTTCGATGGAAATATCGGGATATTATCGATATCGATAAAAATTGAATAAAAACCACGGAAATTGTAAGAAAAACTTGGAAATTTTTATTGAAATTTTGGAGGATGCTTATTTAGTCAATTATATATTAGTTTATCACAAAAAATTGGAAGGAAATGCATTGCATGATGGATTTAACTAATTTAAGTTGATTATATAGCGAGCTGACAAACACCGTGAGTGTAGAAAATATGTAGTAATTAATGAAAAAAGATTAAACGCACCACAATCATTTATATATAATGATTTACTACAATATTTTACATTTTATACATTGCATAATAAGATACATAAGTGACTTAGTACCACATAGAGTTCCTATGAGATTCAAATTGTTCACTATCTTCATCATCTCTATGTGTAGAGTAAGTGTATTGTGAAGAGTAGTTATCAAATGATAAATCCCCAAAATAGTTTTGTATGTAATTGTTAACATGCCACCCAAGTATTATATATACTAGATTCCATAGTTTATATTCACAAAATCATGAGCAGCGTGATGGTTAGGTGGTTGCAGAAATTCGGAGTTGGGAGAGGTTCGAACCCCACTGTGCGCTAAGTTTAAATTGTTTAATTTTTGAAAGTTCAAGTTGCGATATTATATATACTAAATTCCATAGTTTATAATCGCAAAGTCATGAGCAACGTGGTGGTTAAGTGGCTGCACAAATTCGGAGTTGGGAGAGGTTCAAACCCCACTGTGCGCTGAGTTTAAATTGTTTAATTTTTGAAAGTTCAAGTCGCGATATTATGACCATTTAAAGCTCCGAATTGAACGAAAATATCTTACCCGAAAATATCGATAAAATGACGATATATACCTGGTATTGTGCTAAAATTTCGCAACCCCAAAAAAACGATAATTTCGCCGATATCGATTTTTTATACCATGATTCCCCCAAATATGCCATGTTCCCATGTGAGTTACGGGCCATAATTTGGACGAAATAAGGCTATACTTGGTATGTCGCAATTAAATTTTTATGGGGTTGGTCAGCTGACCTGTAATTCAAGTGGCATTGGTCTAGTTTTTCCCCAGATCCAGATGTTTCCCTTTGGAAGACTGTTTTGCAAAAAGCAGGTTTTGGCAATGGGAAAAGTAACACTTAACTATTTATGTGATCAAATTAATGGGACATGATGCTCAATGAATGGTTGGGATTGGTACTAAAACACAACCTTTTATTTGGTCATTTCTTGATCCATCCCACCAACTGAAGAACCCATTTCTTTTCTTCCCCAAATCAGTCTACTTCTGAGTGGTGACTCTCAATTGGCCAGCACCAGTTCGTTTTTGGAAAATTCCAAGAAAAAATCCGTTTGAAAAGAAAAGGACAGTATGTTGGAAAATAGGAAAAGCAAATCCAATTTTCGCACAAGAATAAAGCAAAAGAGTGTACATTATGAAGCAATAGTGAAAATAAGGAAAGACCCACTGAGGGAAGGCAAAGCAAGATGCTTCTTGGCGAAATTAGTTTGGCTTTTCAAACCAATCCCAGCCATTCACTGAATCTAGCGGCTATTATTAGAAATCTGCACTTACTCCACTAGTTTTTTTATTTAACGTAGGAGATCTTTTAACATTGTTAAGAAATATATCACTAAACTAAATATTAATTAGAAATGTGTAGCAGCATTATTTTATTATTAATTTTTTGTGTGTAAAAGTTGAGAATCAACTAGGAAAAAGGATGGATAAATACCCTACTAGAGATGGTATTAGTAGACACATAAACAAAAGGCAACCAAGCATCTTGCAACTTCAAAAAATAAAAATTATATGTTAATTTGATGCACCTAACAAATTAATATTTCTATTGTCTAATTCGACATTTAAACAATAGAATTTCATATTCCAATTCCATATTTCAAAATGGAAAAATAGGGTGGCGGGCATACTTTACTAGTTTTTTTTAAAATTCCAAATAGTAGACGGTCTCAATATCTTTTGATAAAACAAACTTCTCTTTAATAATCTTTGATAAAATAAAGGTGTAGAGGAGTTTGTGTTTTTCTAAAATTTAATATGAAGAGTGGTGGGGTATGTTTATAGATATACTAGGGTTAAGTATTAAGTTGGATAACTTTTTTTGTCTTTTTACACAATAATAAAATTTAAGAGCTTAATGATTTAAAAATTGGGATAAACAAAGAAAAGTGTGGGGTTTAAATAGAAAACTCTTTTTCTTCACTTTGTTAGTAAATATCTCAAATTCGAAAAACACAAAAGATGATGCCACCTCAAAATAAAGCAAGTTTTTAATGCACCAATTTTGCCAACCCAAAACATCAGTAATCTCGAAGATATTAAGGAACCTGTTCATAAAAAAATGAAAACTTTTTGAAATTTGAAAGTCAATCCCAATTTAATGGACACATAAATCATGTGATGCAAGAACCTATTTTTTTTCTCAGCCTTTTCTACCTCCTCCATAATTCTCTGAGGTCCAAAACGAATTCTCAAACCTAAAACCAGTCTATTACTTCTAATTTGCCATTCAAACTTGCCAGCTTGCAGATGTATACAGCCAAAGCATTAACATCTCTTTTGTTATTTCTTTAGAAATTGACATGACAAGGATGCTCTGTACCTCCGCAAACATCACTTTCTTTGAATGTTCTTGCCGATCAAGTCAAGTAGTGGTGCATCATGCATGCCATATGATCATAATCTTCTTCCTATTTTTTCCTTCTGTCATGAAAGTGAATTTTAATACATATGAAAGAGAAGTTTAGGTAATTCCCAGACGAGGTAGCAATTGGCTGACCCTTTTTTTGTTTTTTTGTTTTTGTGCATTGCATGCGTGAGGTGTGAGTTGCAAAAATGAGGGTATGTAAATGGTCTTTCTCCATGTCGACATTAGTTTTGATAAAAATATAACTCCACAATATTTTCACATTGGAACTTCAAAAATATAATACAACTAAATGACTAAGACAGCATTTGATATGGTAGTGATGGAGATAGTCCAAGCAATTAGGTCCAAATTACAGTTCGTTTTAAAAATCGTTTTTTCTTCTTCTTCTTCTTCCACAAGAGGAGCCATCTCACGAGCTCCTAACTTTGGTGATTCCATCTAAATACTCAGATAACGACAATGGAGTCCACGAATCAACAGAAGCTAGTGGGAATATGACAATACAAGGAAGGCCAACTTGTAAAGAGTGCTATTATTTCCACCCGCCTGTCCTATTTTCCCACCCATCTTATTTTCAAAATTTTAAAGACAAATTTACTCCTTTGTAAAATGACTTATGAGGACAACTCTTTCAGTCTCTCTCACACGCACCCACACCCATATTTTCTTCTTCTTTTTCTTTTTGTTCAAAATCCACACCCATCTTCATACCCAACCCACCAAACAAAACAAAATCAACATCTTTATCTCCCTATGTTCTTTTTTTCTTCTTCTTCTTCTTCCACAAGAGGAGCCATCTCATGAGCTCCTAACTTTGGTGATTCCATCTAAATACTCAGATAACGACAATGGAGTTTACGAATCAACAGAAGCTAGTGGGAATATGACAATACAAGGAAGGCCGACTTGTAAAATGGAAAAAAAAAAATGATTGCCACAAAATCTCTAAATCAAGGGAAGTTGACTTATTGGATTGTCGTAGGATTAATTTTGTAAGCGTTTCAATTGTATACATATGGGAAATAATATGATTTTTTTTTTAATGATGTTTAAATTGAGGATGCTTGTAATTAGGGGTGTGAACGGATCAGATTCTAATAAGATATACCTCAATCCAAATTCGAATCCATTTATAATTGAATTATCGAATTCGAATCGTATATGGACTATCAGATTGCACATATCAATCCATATCCGTTAAGAATCGGATTATTATCGGATTTATTTTAACATGTATAAAAAATCAAAATTTCATTAGTAGTCTCGTTTTTTTAAATTGTATTTATCTACTTTTTATATCAAATTTTGATATTTTATCATAAAATTAATTTTAAGTGTATTCTTAGGGGGGTGTATTCAATTCTAACTTTTAATGACTTTTAATGAGTTTAAAAGTTTGGAGGTATTCAATTGTGACTTTTAAATAGTCTTTGAAAGTTTAGTTGTATTCAATTGGGAGTTTTAAAGAGTATTTAAAAGTTTTGAGGTATCCAAAATGTTAATGACTTTTAAAAACTTTGTTAAATAAATGACTTTTCAATACTTTTAAAGCTAATTCTTACTACCAAAAGTCTTGGTAATTTACACAAGACTTTATATCGTATTGGGAAGCTAAGGGGGGTGTATTCAATTCTAACTTTTAATGAGTTTAAAAGTCTGGAGGTATTCAATTGTGACTTTTAAATAGTCTTTGAAAGTTTAGTTGTATTCAATTGGGAGTTTTAAAGAGTATTTAAAAGTTTTGAGGTATCCAAAATGTTAATGACTTTTAAAAACTTTGTTAAATAAATGACTTTTCAATACTTTTAAAGCTAATTCTTACTACCAAAAGTCTTGGTAATTTACACAAGACTTTATATCGTATTGGGAAGCTAAGAAGATAGAAACAAAACGTCTCCTAAACCCTAGCAGCACGCAGACATCTGTTTTCTTCAAAGAGCTCTACTTTGGTTTCCCATCTTGTCATCTTCCTCCAGGTTAGTCGCATCCACACGTTACTTTTTACTTTCCCTTTGTTAATGAATATTTTTTCTATTCTTTCCCTCTGTTAGTTGCATCCATATGCTATGTTTGTATACAATATATTATATTATTATTTTTTGCCCCTAAACCCATTAATTTATTATTTAGGTATTGTTTCTTTACCCATAATTCGTTAGGTATATAATTTTTTCATATAATATTCTCAATTTGATCACGTATTGGGCTAGGAGAATTGCTGGAATATAGACTCTTGTAATCTGACCATTTTTTTATTATTTGTGAGTGTTTATGAAATATTATTGATGATTGAGTACTATTTATTTCTTTTGATAAGAATATGTTCTTATCTATGTGATCAGATTTGATAAATAAAAATTTAAAAGGTGCATTGGATGCATTTTACCAATACGCTATTATGAAAATATACACAATTAATAAGGATTTGTACGTGTGATATAGTAATTATCAATGGAAGAATCACAATGGGGAAATGACAAAGGAAAGAGCAAAGTTAATGGGGGTTATAAATTGTGGACGTTGGAAGAGAGCAATGAGTTGCTACAACTCATGGTTGATGCCGCCAATCGTGGATGGCGTGATAGTAATGGAATGCTAAGCAAGCAAACGGTTGAGAAAAAGATTCTTCCTGCTCTTAATGCAAAACTTGGATGTGAAAGGAATCATTCACAATACTTAAGTCGATTGAAATGGTTAGCTTGTGCAGGACTACATAATTTTCTTCGAAGGGAATGTCGTTATGATGAATTTCGTATTGAACCAGAGAACGAGTCTTCATCATCTTCACCATTACCAGGGAATGAAGGAGATAATGTGGAACAAGTCTTTGAAACTCAAGAACAACAACGAGAGAATGCTAATGAATGGAGAGTTGGTATAGCTTCTGACATGTGGAGAAATGCCATGCAACATAATAACGCAACTCAACGATAATGAGCATTGGAATTTCTAAAGGAATTTTTATTATGGTTTATTCAACGTCATTGAAATGAATGGAACCTTTGTCATTTTATAATTGTACTTTGTCATTTTTATCATTTTCTAATGTTAAGGACAACTATTCTTTGCTTTTACGTAATTGTATGCCGACTAGTAAATTCAACATAGATAAATGCTATTCATAAAATAAATATAAAAATAAGTATTTAAAAGTCTATAAAACTCTATGACAAAAGTATATGAAAGTTTGTCACTTTACTTTATAAAGTATGTAAAAGTCATTAAGAATCTGTCAACTCTAGAAAAGTCACTCACTTAAAAAAAGTCTTTAAAAGTTAGAATTGGATACACCTTAGTGCATATAAAACTAAAATTACTCATTTACACATTTAAAATATTAATATTAAGCATATAAAAATTAAATTATACTTCATACTTGTTGAGGCCCAAAAAGTCATGAGAAGCCCAAATGCATTTAAAGCCCAACATTACGTACGATTAAAGGGATAAATTAGTCTAGTATTAAGAGCCATTTTCGATTTTGAGTAACCCTAGTGCCGCTTCTCTCCCAAATAGCAAAACTTCTTCTCCTAGCTAGATCCAGCGCCGCTCCATCTCAGTGAGGGGGAGGGGGTCTTGCTAGCCTTTCGAGGATTCTCTCTCAAAGCATTTGGAATCCCCATCTTGCTTAGTCCGTAGCTCTCTCTTTTGAGGGCTGGTGATGTGTTCGAGCTTTACCTGCTCATGCCTCCTTCCTTGTTTGCATCCCCAAATCTTCACCATACCTTTCCCCTCAGAGATGTCCTTTGGCTATCCCTCGATAGGTTGTTGTTATCTTCTAGGTGCGTCGATTTCGAATCTGGTGGAGCTGGGGTCCCTCACTCTTCCATCTCGACCTAGTTGTGTCTCTTGGATACTGCGGCTAATCCGAAACGCGATCTCTTGCATAAATATTGGAAGTTGTGTAGAGCCATGGCAGTGCTATGACTTGGGTGCTTGCACCACCTCCTTCCTATTTCATGGTTCCGGTTCTCTCGGCTTTCAACGGATTTGAGTGGTTTCGGTTATGGTGGTGGATATGTGGCTAACAAGTTTATATGTTGTTTCTTGTTCAATTAGGCATTTTGTTGTTTTATTTCAATTTGTGTTGTAATTTTTTTTTTCCAAACAAAAGAGAGATTTATTAAAGACGAATAGAAAGGTTTACATCACTAGCAAGAATATCAAAAGTCCACTCAGGCCACACTTGGTCCCATACGTGGTTACCTCCAACTTTGGAGACATAGGCCGCAACCTGGTGCGCTGCCTTATTACATTGTCGGGGAGTATCCATAAAAACCACCTACTGCAAAAGGCCAGCAAGTCTCTTAATATCAAATATAATAGCCTCCACAGAAACATCAATTGATCTTTCACCCTTCAACATTTGCGTGAGGAGCCGCGAGTCGAACTCCACTTCCACATGCATCAGCTGAGTCTTCACACAGGTAAGTAAAGCTTCTCTGATAGCTTCCGCTTCCATAACCAAAGTCATGCTACCTTGTAAACCACCCATACCGCAAGCAAGAAACATCCAACCGCAATCATCTCGGATTACCCACCCAACGCCACCCTTTTGCATATGCTTCAACCATGCGCCATCACAGTTAGCTTTCACCCAGCCTTGTGCGGGTTTAGTCCACGTCCAGTTAGATCGGTTATGTTGCTCAGGTGGTCTTGGCAACTCATTAATCAAAGGTTTTGTTGACATCTAGGCAGCCCTGTACTCCTACATTTGAGAGTGAAATTTGTCCACACAGTCCCCAGGATCCCAAATGCACCCATAAAAAACAGCACTATTCCTACTCTTCCATAGCCGCCACAACCCAAAAACAACGCACTGAAGTATTTCATTACAATGCTCCACCCTACCATACTTCCTTAATACGCTATCCCAACGTGCGCGGAAATTCGCTCCTTCAATTTGTGCAACATCAAGCTGCAGAGAATTGGCAAACCAAAACAATCTAGCATACTCGCATCTGAAAAAAAAATATGCACATGGGATTCCCCTTCCTGACCACATAGAGAACACGTATTGTCCACATCCACGCGTCGGCACTGTAAATTTTATTTCACAGCCAATGCATTCCGGCAGCCCCTCCACAAAAAAGCTCGCCGTTTCGGAGGCGTTGGCAGCCTTCAGATGCTCTTCTGTGTTGTAATTTTTAACTTATGTTTGTTTGTTGGTATCACCATCTAGGACAATCTTAGTGTTCTTGTTCATGTGATATCACAGATTAGTTGTTCTATTGTGCTTCCTTACTGGGTTGTTTGTTTTGTAATTCTGTGATGTCCTCGTTTTTGGTGAGGTTCTTATTTTATTAAATATCAACTTTCGACAAAAAAAAAAATTGGTCTAGCATTAATTCCAATTATATTGGGCATTAATTCTACAAAATAAATATGTACGTAAGCTTTTATACAAATTCTAGTAGTATCCATGCCATGCCAAAAACCTGTTCCTTTAAATTCGATATGTCACTAAGCTCTATCACAAAAGCCCAAGCCATTATATGTAGGGTTAATACATTTTTCTTATGCCAATCACCTACCAAGCTCACATGAACCCAAGTCATGTGGTTCACGGGGCTTGCATGAGGGGATGTGGTGTGAAAGGTTATGGAGGTCCATAAGGCCCACAGAAGTTCTTAGATAATGGAGACTTTGGGCTAGCTACTTGGGAGCACCAAAGTCCAAGCTCATTACTTGAAGTTCTCCAATATATGTGAGCAAATGAGATATTCTTCAAGCATTCCCTATTACCCGTTGGAAACAAGCCAATTCCGACACTTCTTTTTACCCATAGGAAATAGTCATTTTCCAATGTCTAGCTTTACCTAAGAATGTCCCTATACTCCCTTTTACCCATTGGAAATAGGCTAGTTCCAACATTTCCTTTTACCTATTGGAAACCAAAGAGAGCCCTCACCTTCCATAAATTGGAAGGCATTGCCCAGGCAAAAACCAACTTCAATTGGCTGCTGCAAGCATCCCAACAACCATCACACCCCTTCCTTTGGTTGTTGCAAGCATTCTAGCAACCATCGACCCATTCTCTTAACTGCTGCAAGCATCCCAATAGCCATCACAACCACGTCTTCTACTTTCTCATCCTTGGGATCTTTCATTTTCTCTATAAAGCCTCACCTTAAGCATAAGCCCAAGCTACTCCTTCATCCTCCTACCTCTAGAACTCATAAATCTCTCTAGAATCATAGCCACAAACATCATAGCTTTCAAAGTCCCAAGATTTTCTTTCCTCACCCATGTTCTTTTAAACCCCCTTCCTTTGGCTGATACAAGCATCCCAACAACCATCATAGCCAAACAATGAAATCGCCATAGCCAAAGCCTCAAATAATAATACCCTCATTCCCAAAATCAAGCATATCCACCACCAAGCCAAGCACAAGCATTCTCATTTGTTAAACTTGTGGGTCTTTAGCTCTCACACTCCAAACTCTCATGCTAGACTCATACAATCTTTGTTCAACATTAGCAAATCATCTTCACCCATTTTTAAAGTTGTCAGAAACATCAACAAAAAACACGCATTCGTTGGAAGAACAACGGAGTACTCCCCTATGACTTGCTTCTCCTTCGGGATGCTTTGGACCTAATTCTCGCTAAATCAGAAAAATGGGCAACGAAGGCTTGATTCATTATTGTATGGCTATCCAAGAATCAACAAGCTTGACCAAGCCTTCTGACGGAAAAATACTCCAACAATACTAAGTCGGATTAGATTATTCTCAGATCGGATCAACTTAATCCATATCCGGATCCATTCATAATCGGATTATGGGATTCATATTGTAATCGGGTTATTGGATTGAGAAGTCCAATTCATCTCCTATTAATTACATCGGATTTGGATTAAAATCCGATCCATTGATATGTATACTTGTAATTAGGGTTAGGTATTAAGTATGCTACATCTTTTCTAGCCTTAATGATGTTTCCCTCATATACCATCAAAGTTCTCACCGATATTTTACACTTGTAAGCTTTGATTGATTTGCGGAAAAAAAAATTAATGGGAAATCATTTCTCGTGCCATTTCCTAAGGGATGAGAATTGGAAGAAATAGAAATAATAAAGTCGTATTTACCATGTTTGCTAATGCTGGGGAAGTAACTGGGAAATACCACTGTTATTTCTTTTCTCATGTTTGGTTTGTGTAGGTATGTAAAACAAACTTTGTTTAATTTTTCAATTATACTCATGTTAGAAATATGAACTAAAGAAAATAACAAAATGAATGCATTTAATGGTATATTGTAATTCTAAATTGTTATTGGAGTCAAAATAGTCATGAAAAATGTGCATTTAATGCTAGCATTAATTTCCTATAAGAATGGAAAATGAAACCCAATGGGGAAATATTTTTGCTCACCACTTTAACCCAAGGTGTACCCTTACCATTATTCTTAACATTTGACATATGTCCATTGACGTAACAATAGTTAACTCTTTGTTTTGTATTTATGGAACTATGATTATATCAATAGACATGTGTCAAATATTGAGAAGGGTGGTGAGGGTACACCTTGATTAAAATGGTGAGCAAAAATGCTCCCACCTTGGTTAAAATGGTAGCTACGACGACGCTTCTTTAGATGGTGATGGTAGGGTTCGTTTAGGTTCATGAGTTGCTTTAGGGTTTCAGTTATGTTGGGTATGTGAACTTTGTTTGGACTTATGATTAATTGTGGTGATGTGGTCTAGTAGTTTTAATGCGGCTTTTGTCCGCTTTAGTTTTGTTTTTAACATGTTAGTTTGTTGCCCTATGGGGATTGATACTTTCGATGTCTTGTTGATCTCTTTAATTATGCTCTTGAAGTTTATCTAATAAAATTTATATTTAATAAATAAATAAATAAACCATTGATCAAATAAAATAATACTTGAATGTACAATACGTATTTATTGTCTCGTAAGCCAAATTCACATTTATTTTCCCGAGATCACACGACACTAATTAGCAATTAATATTGTGAGGTAATACAAAAACGTCCCGTTCTTGTGCACAGTGCACTGCAAATATTATTGCACATAAATTAATTACAGATGTCAAAATGAATAGGTCATCAAGTGAATTGGTGGATGTTCTTTTTCCAGACGTTAAACATTAACGCGTGAAAGTAATAATATTAGTTGTTATTTTCATATTTTGGTTGGATTATTATTATTTTTATTAATTGGGTAGAAAATAAACAAAGCAAAAGTCGAAATGGAAAAAAGGGAAATGGAGGTGCACGGCAGAGCAGAATCCGCATAGTACTCTCTGGCGGGTCTTTTGAAGACGACGTGGACTTCGCTTCTCTCTCCTCCTCCATTACTATAAACTCGCCCAAGTGAACAACAACGTAGCTCAAAGAAAATCCTCTAAACACATTCATATTCATACAATTCACACTCATCATATTCATCCATATACACATTACACGTGGGACAGCCACACACTTCTCATTTTTCTGATCAATTTAATCTCCACCCAACACTCCGGCCGGTGAAGCTCTCCGGTGCATCTCTCTCTCTCTCTCTCTCGTCGTCTTCTTCTTCTTCTTCTTCTTCTTCTTTAAGAAATGAAAACTATTTGTTGTCTGTAAATGTGTGGCTTCTTTTTTCTTTCTTGGGTTTCTTTCAATTCATTGCATGATTGTAATAAATGGTGCTTTTCCTTTCCTTTTTTCCTCGTTCTGATAGAGTTTTTGACTGTTCAATGCTAATGAAATCGTGGGTTTTCAAGGGTTCTTAAATTGGATTCATGTATGTGAGAATAAGGAAAGAATTGTATTGTTCATGCTCTGTTTGGTTGCGAGGAAAATGCATGCAGGAGAGAAGAAAAAAGCAGGAGAGTTTTTGAACGAGAAAACTTTATTCAACTGAGCCAAATACAACCATCTTGTTCAGTTTAGCAGGCCAAACTATCTCGATATTCTTTTTTTCACTGGCAAATAGAAAAACCACAACAATTGAAAAATAGGCCTTTTCCATGTTTGCCAAATCCTTTATTTTCTTGCATACCAGACACAGATTGTGTGGCCTGCTAGTTTGTGATTTGCCCATCAACCCAATTAATGTTTCAAAAAATAGTCTCTTCAAGTTGTCTTTTTAAGGAATATATTGGATTTTTTTTATATCAGAAATGGAGAGCTTCAAAGCTCCATTCAGGGGAATTGCAAAAGATGTCAAAGGAAGAGCATTGTGCTATAAACAAGATTGGACTGCAGGTTTTCGTTCAGGAATCGGGTAACTGATTTCCTATGCATTTTACTTGGCACAATTGCAATCAAAGGTGTTGGATTTAATTCACTCTTTTAATCTTTCTTTTTTTGTCTTTGAATTGCGCTAGGATTTTGGCCCCAACTGCCTACATCTTCTTTGCTTCAGCTCTTCCTGTTATAGCTTTTGGCGAGCAACTGAGCAGAGATACAGGTTTGTCAACATTTCTCATATGATGTGTAGATGGCATATCATAAATCCTACCTCCTATGGCATATATCTTACTGAAAAACAGAGTCTGAGTTGGAGCACAATGAACTGGATGCTCCTATTCTCCATCATTTATGTATGTGACTGACCATATGTCAACATGCATAATACAGACACATACACTTTTGATGGTTTTCAACTCACTTGGCTTTTTATTGTGTAGATGGAAGCTTGAGCACAGTGGAAACCCTGGCCTCTACTGCTATTTGTGGTATAATACACTCAATTCTAGGTGGGCAACCTCTCTTGATTTTAGGAGTTGCAGAACCCACTGTCATCATGTACACCTACTTGTACGACTTTGCGAAAGGAAGGAAAGATTTGGGACGCGAGCTGTATTTGGCTTGGGTTGGATGGTAATGGAAAAATCAACCTTTTATAGTTTCAGAACTTTAAGATACATGTTCTTAGTCGTAACGCAAGGCGACATAAATTTTCACCTTATGGAGCTGAATTTTACAGGGTTTGCGTCTGGACAGCTCTTTTTCTAGTTCTTCTTGCAATATTCAATGCTTGTGATATAATCAACAAGTTCACAAGGATTGCAGGCGAACTTTTTGGCATGTTGATTTCTGTCTTGTTTATTCAAGAGGCTATCAAGGTAAGTCTCACATAGAACATAAGATCATTTTGGATCTAATACAGCTGATGGAAAGAAAACTAACATGAGGTTCACGTTTCAATGGAAGGGTATAGTGAGTGAGTTCAAAATTCCCAAAGGTGAAGATTCAAAGAAAGAGACACATCAATTTCAGTGGCTTTACACAAATGGACTGCTGGGGGTCATATTTACTTTTGGCCTCCTATATACTGCTCTGAAGAGCAGAAAAGCAAGGTCATGGTGGTATACAACAGGTTTGTTAAGAACATTTTGAGAGACTTGGTTCTTATTTTAAGGATTAAATTTTTTTTTTGGGGGGGAATTTGAAGATATTTTCTTTGTTGTCCAGGGTGGCTCAGAAGTTTCATTGCAGATTATGGTGTTCCTTTAATGGTACTACTGTGGACTGCGCTGTCATTCAGTGTACCACGCAATGTTCCCTCAGATATTCCCAGAAGGCTGTATAGCCCTCTGGCTTGGGAGTCTGCATCTTTACACCATTGGACTGTCATGAAGGTAAACTAATATTTTGTAATTTTGTTGTTTAAGCTCTTTGTTTACCTGAGCTTTCGACCTAAGACTTAATGTAGTAATCAAGTCTTTGCAGTTGTTTTTGTAATTGCTTGCAGTTTAAAGTATTTTCTTTCATTTTCTGTTAAAGGATATGGGGAAGGTTCCGACTGCATACGTCTTTGCTGCTATTATACCTGCTGTGATGGTAGCGGGACTTTACTTTTTTGACCATAGTGTCGCTTCACAGCTGGCACAACAACAGGAGTTCAATCTAAAGAAGCCTTCTGCATACCATTATGATATGTTGTTGCTGGGACTTATGGTATGTGTCACAACCATATTAAGATCAATGAAGGTTTGTTTCTGTCACATTCAAGCAAGAATTAATACTTTTTCTCTTTCATGAAAAATTGGTCCCAGACACTGCTTTGTGGATTGATTGGGCTTCCTCCTTCTAACGGGGTCCTGCCACAGTCACCGATGCACACTAAGAGCCTTGCTGTTCTTAAGAGGCAGGTGAGTGTAGTGAATGAATGTCAATGAAAATTCTCAACTTTCTTGCTAGCCATCCAGCTAAATTAGACACTTAATTCATCTAATCTATATGCAGTTGATTCGAAAGAAAATGGTGAAGAGTGCTAAGGAAAGCATAAAACAGAAAGCTAGCAACTCTGAAATCTATGGAAAAATGCAAGCTGTGTTCATAGAGATGGACGACTCGACTACAGTAAATTTCTCAATTTGAACATGCTTTTATTGAAAATATCCAACAAGTTAGCATTACATTGGCAATTGATATCTATCTATAGATGCATGCGTATACACTTCGCACCTCCCTTAATTCTATGAAAATTAAAGAACTTTGAGTGTAACTGGTAATGTTAGTTGGGGAAACAAAAAGAGATAAGAAAGATCTCCTTTCAAGTCCTTCCTGAGACCTGAATGGTTTCTATCGCAGCCTACATCACAAGTTAAAGAGCTGGAAGATTTGAAGGAGGCAGTTATGAAAAGTGAAAATAAAGGGGATAATGCAAGGGATGCATTTGATCCTGAGAAGCACATTGATGATTACCTGCCTGTCCGAGTTAAAGAGCAGAGAGTGAGCAATCTGTTACAGTCACTTCTTGTGGCAGCATCAGTTTTTGCTATGCCAGCCATCAAGAAGATACCAAAATCAGTTCTGTGGGGATATTTTGCTTACATGGCCATTGACAGTCTTCCAGGGAACCAATTCTGGGAAAGGCTGTTACTTCTCTTCATCACCCCTAGCCGGCGGTACAAGTAAGTAAATCTTCTTCTTAAGTAAGCAGCATGATGGTCCATTAACATTTTGGATCACAGTTTGGACACAATATTAACATTATTATTTCAGCATATGAGAACAAAACTCTTCTTTTGTAAGGGAACTTGGAGTCAATAAATGAAATTAAATCCAGAAACATTTGGACCTTAAAAGGGGTGGAGTTTACATTCATAAGTTGCCCACTAGGCCCCATGTTTAACAAAATGAACATCCTGAATGTTTCAGGATTTCCCAACTCTTTACAATTGTTACCAATATTTCCAATGTGTCAAATATTTGTGAGTTTTACTTCCCACTCTATTACTAATTCGGTTGTGATCATGTTGGCAGGGTCTTGGAAGGTGGTCATGCTTCCTTTGTGGAGTCGGTGCCATTCAAATACATAGCCATATTTACACTCTTCCAGCTTTTATACTTCTTGGTCTGTTTCGGGGTGACATGGATCCCTGTAGCTGGCATTTTGTTCCCCTTGCCATTCTTCCTTCTCATAATAATAAGACAGCATCTCCTCCCCAAATTCTTTCAACCACATCACTTGCAGGAAATGGACTCAGCTGAATGGGAGGAAGTCGCTGGTGCCCCAAAACGTTCTCTCAGCATTCCCAGGGTATGCAATATCTACTGTCTTCCAATATTTTTCTTCCACATTTTGTCAATATGAACAAGTTTTATGATCATCATCCTTATTATACCTTTGTCCCATCAATCTGAACAAATGTAATTCTATTCATTAGGAGTTAGAAACTTCTAACGAAGAGGATGGAATGGAGATGTGTGATGCTGAGATATTAGACGAGTTAACAACCAGCAGAGGGGAGCTGAAGATCAAAGCCAGCTTCAGTGAAGAGAGACGTGGTCAGGTAGATTATCAATAACTTTTCTTCCTAAAACTTATTGACTTGAGGACTAGGCCTAGTGGATCTCAAATCAATTTCAGTGTAATGGTTCATATCATATCTAAACGAAAATGGTAGTACAAATTTCATCTATGTATTAATTTGAATGAGTGAAGGGAAGGTGATGTGCTCATATTATATGTAGGGGTGAGCATCGGTTCGAAACCAATGGTTTTTTACCAATCCAATCCAATCCAATCTTCTATTGGATTACAAATTTTACAATCCAATCCAATGTGTTTGGATGTCAGGATCCAATCCAATCCGATCCAATGTACATTGGATTGGATTGGATTGGATGATCGGTTTGTATGAAAAAATAATTATGATAAAAAAAACTTCATAATCTTTCATAACATTTAATTCAAAATTCAATATGATGAAAGATATGACATTAATAAATTAATTTTTAATATAAATTAATATAATATTATATTTAATATGTTAACGTTTTGATTTTTTCGAAAGTAAGATTAATATATTAGTGAGAAACAAGATGAAATGTAAATATTATACAATATGAAAGTATATTAATGTGTATATTGGATTGGTTCGGTTTAAGTTGGATTTTCAATTCTTGATCCGCCATCCGATCCAATCCAATTGGATTTCTATTTTTCTAATCCAATCCAATCCATCAATGTTGTCGAAACCAATGAAAATTGGATTGGATTGGATTGGATTGGTCGGTTTTAGTGGATTGGTTTGGATCCTGCACAGCCCTAATTATATGTGCTGTCTCTTTGTGCTTTTGCAGATTTACCCTGAAAAAATTGGCCAAAAAGAGTGAAAGATGAGTCTGATCGGCGATGAAAGGAACGAGACATGAAAATAATGTAGGCATGAGATTTGAGGATTGAGTAGCATACCAGTAACAGAAGAGTAGGCGTAGGCTGAACCAAATTGTCACTGTTAGTGTTTTTTTTTTTTGTCTGAGTCACTGTTAGTGTTTGTGTGTAGGTTAAAGATAGAAAAGAAGATGTACTGCAGGTTAGTTATTGTTCAGGTTAATTTGAATTGGTTGCTATCACATTCACATATTATAACCAATTCAACATGCATGGGGATGGAGTTTGATGGTTTGCAGCCAATTTCCATGTATAAAATAGTTCTAACACCTTAAATAGAACTTGAGATTTTTTCTCAAGTTTAATTTTTGTACACATCTTTTTGTTACCAGTATTGGAGCGACTTTTTGGGTCAAATAGGTTGAAAAATATTCTCCAATGTAGAAGTTCAACAGAAACACAATATCAACCATTCAAGTGGGGATAAAATGATCAACATACCAAGAGAGTAACTCCTATACAAAAAAGAAAAAACAAGTGCTCATCCCTCCTATATAAGTGGTAGATGTAAGTTAGGTCAATTGGCCACGACCTTTACATCAAAGTTCAATTCCCCCTCCTATTAATTACAAATTTAATTGCCAAACTGCAAATGATTGGAAACAATATCAAGATGTAAACCCCAACCAAAAATCCTATTAAGGAGTAAACACACAAAGCAATCAAAACCAAGACCTTATTGGTTCTGTTTTCTTGACCAAAAGCCATTCATTCACGTAGAAATAAAGAGTTAAGAGAATAATAATTCCATCCATCCAACCTAAAAAAGAAAAAAATGAACCAAGGTGGTTGGTGTGAGTGGTTCGGCACTCTCATTCCTTAAGAGAGGTCAGGGGTTTGATCCCTGCTCTCGTATGGAGTCACCACTTTGGCCAGCACTTTACCCCTTACGGGCCGATCCGGTGTGATCGGGGATTAGTCTGGGTTGTGGTTAAGACTTAAAGGTGCCACCCATAATTGGAGCCCATCCAGAACCACCTCGTGGTTCATACCAAAAAAACAAAAAAAAAGAAGCCCAACGAACGACAATAGAATTTTAGGAAACGACAAATATTACGTTACTCTTTCCTTTTTTTTCTTTTATAAATATTTCTTTATCTAAAAATTGCAAATTGCAAGTGTGCAACAAGGTACTTGACTTATCCTTACCGCCCTAAGCCTCTCTTGTTCTCGCTCTCCCTTGCTCGTTTCTCTCTATCTCTGGCTCCCACGTCGTAGCACAAACAAACGGGTAAGTAAAGTCTCTATCTTTTACAGGGTTTTGCTTTAAATTTCAATTTTTGCATTGCTTTCAGCCCTAAAACTCATCACCCCATCTCAACCACAGACAGCATGTTCGATTATGATATCTGGGTTTCTGTGTAAATTGCGTTTGGATTTGGTGCTTTGGTGGGTTTTTCTGATTTTCAATTTATGTGGGTTTACAAGGAATGTCCTAGGTTGTTTAACCCTCGATAGAATATGCAAGTCCTTTGCCGGAATTGCTTCATAAAAGAGCTTCTCATCATTTTAATACTTTCAAGCTAACTGCAAATTGTGTTCATTGGTTGTGGCGATGACTGGGGTTGGAACCAATGCAAAACAATTTGAGAACTTGTTGATAAAATTGTTATTCAATTTCGGTGATGACTGTTTTGAACCCCAAAAGTTTACAGCCACTAAAATCCTTTTGCTAAAATCGAATTAAGGGATAAGACTTAGCCTTTTAACTTACTTAGTTGTTTTGGGAATTGAAGGGTCAGTAAGTTCTCTCCTCCACCATTCTGCATTAGGGTTTTTTTTTTTCTTTTCAAAATACTCACTTTCTCTATCTGCAACCTGAAATACTCTAATGTACCTTAAAACAAAAAAGCAAAAACAAAAAAACGTGTTTGTTACAGTATTTAATTTTGTTTTCTTTTTATTTACAGAGAGCTAGTTTGGAAATTGAGCCATGGCATCCCAGATAATTAGAGAATGGGCTGGAATAAATAGCTTCGCACCTGCCACCCAGACTAAGTTGCTTGAATTGCTGGGAAAACTGAAGCAAGAGGTTCCTTTTTCTTTGCTATGTTAATTACATACTTTATTCTTATTTTATAATTCAATGTTTTATTTTGTTGTAATTCTATTTTAACTTTGTTTATTCTTGTGTGGTGTGGGTGTAGAATGTGAACAGTTTGACCATTCTTGTGATGGGGAAAGGTGGAGTTGGAAAATCATCCACTGTCAATTCACTCATTGGTGAAAGGGCTGTTTCTATAAGTCCTTTTCAGGTGTGCTCTTGCTCTCGTTTTAGTCTGATTTGAGTGGTTTCTTCACCTTGCCTTTGTAAATACACTTGGAATGTTTTTTATTGTTTTTGTCTAGTCTGAAGGAACAAGAGCTGTGATGGGATCTGATGCTCAATGAATGGTTGGGATTGGTACTAAAACACAACCTTTCATTTGGTCATTTCTTGATCCATCCCACCAACTGAAGAACCCATTTCTTTTCTTCCCCAAATCAGTCTACTTCTGAGTGGTGATTCTCAATTGGCTCGCACCAGTTCGTTTTTGGAAAATTCCAAAAAAAATCCGTTTGACAAAACAAAGGAGTATGTTGGAAAATAGGAAAAGCAAATCCTATTTTCGCACAAGAATAAAGCAAAAGAGTGGGAATTATGAAGCAATAGTGAAAACAAGGAAAGACCCACTGAGGGAAGGCAAAGCAAGATGCTTCTTGCTTCTTGGCAAAGCAATAGTTAAAAAACTTTGTTTGGCTAATTGGGCATGGCAAAATCCTTACCAATGTTCAAAGGGAGAAGAGATTGATGACAACTGATCCTAACTGCCACAAATGCCTCTCCCTTCCTGAGACTATGGATCACGTTTTCAGAGGTTGTAGAGTTGCTCTTAAGGTATGGAATTACATAAAGGTTCCTTTTGATGTTCTTCACTCTTTCTCCTTACCCTTTTTTGATTGGCTAAGAATCAACCTTAAGAGCAAGATTATGTTCTACGGCAACCTTCCTTGGACTCTTGTTTTTACTGCTTCTATTTGGCATTGTTGGAAATGGAGATGTAACTCTATTTTTAACTCTGGATATGAGCCTCCTCCCAACCCCCATCACACTATTCTGCATTTCTCTAGTGAATGGCTTGATGCCAATATTGTGGTTAATGCTAAGCCTACTAGAGAGGTCATCCAAGTCCATTGGAGTCTTCCTAGTCTTGGCAACTTCAAATTGAATGTGGATGGCAGCTGTAAAACAGGTTCTTGGAAGATTTGTGCTGGTGGTTTGCTAAGGGACTCTAATGGAGCATGGATCTGTGGGTTCTCTGCAAATATTGGGATTGGAAATATTATTGAGGCTGAGCTATGGAGTCTCTTTAGAGGTCTGCAAATGGCTTGGGCCAAGGGCATTAGGTCCCTTGATATTGAATGTGATTCTTTGTCTGTTGTCTCTCTGATTGCTAAGGCTTGTAACCATTCTCATCCTCTTTTTTGTCTGATTGAAGACTGCAAGTTGTTACTTAACCGTGATTGGAGATGCAATGTCTCTCATATCTACAGGGAGCAAAACAGAGCAGCTGATCACCTTGCTAACTTGGGGTACGAGTTACCCTTGGGACTTCATATCTATGAGTCTGCTCCTGTCTCCCTCTCAAGCTTGTTGCTGGATGATGATCTAGGAAGAG
Source organism: Prunus avium (assembly GCF_965620075.1). Taxonomy (NCBI): domain Eukaryota; kingdom Viridiplantae; phylum Streptophyta; class Magnoliopsida; order Rosales; family Rosaceae; genus Prunus; species Prunus avium. The sequence goes on from NC_142286.1 coordinate 6,564,468, forward strand.
CCCAAAGTAGGGCTGTGCCTTGTTAGCTTTTTTTCTTTTCTGGCTTCGGCCTGCCTTGTAACCAAAAAAAAAAAAAAAAGATGCTTCTTGGCGAAAACAGTTTGGCTTTTCAAGCCCAAATCCCAGCCATTCATTGAATCTAGCGGCTATTATTAGAAAACCGCACTTACCCCACTAGTTTTTTTTTGTTTTTGTTTTTGTTTTAATTTTTTAATTTATTATTAATATTTTTTTTAACATGGGAGATCTTTTGACATTATGAAGAAATATATCACTAAATTAAAATATTAATTAGAAATTGTTAGGAGTATTTATCCGATGTATCTTCTAAGTTCAATTTTCCCCCCTCCCTCAATATAGCTTGTATTTAAATAATTAAAAAAAAAACTAAATGTAATTGGTACTTACTCACTAGTTTGTACTTCATGATGCGAGAAATTATATAATACGGCTGTACCATGTCAGTTGATGCATCTTCCACTCAAATGTGACCACATATCCATTTTGAAAAGAAACTATTCTTTTTTTACATATGGATTTCATTTTTATCCATCAATTCATTGATCTAATCATATATATTTCTTGAGTTTTTCTACTTAAATCCCGCACTTCTCTTTGTTCACCCCATATTTTAAGTTCATCTCAACTTCTAATTCAAATTTTCACAATTTCTAAGAAAACCTCACTTTCTTTCCAAACTATCCTTAGATACACACCTGTTAAGCTCATAATTTCATACATATACATGCCCTATTTACTTACTTCTTTTGCTTAGTTTCTTAGATTTCTAAGTTATTTGCCTCCCTTTGTGTGTTTTGTAGGCAAATAGAGCAAGAGAGCATAATTCATGCAATTCAAGCATGTTAAGGCCTAATTTGGATGAAGGGAAGAAGAGCTTAAAGACAAACTCAATTTTGGCTACAGCCCCCTGCCAGTCCAGTTTCGTAGGTCATATTGCAAGCTTTGTTTCAGCAACCTACACAGCTCGGATGAGGCCGCATTCTTCATGACAGTTGTTCCAATGGGTGTGTACTATAACATATCCAAAATTCAGCCCCATTGGATAAATATGGAGTCTTTTACCTAGCAAACACAGAGCCATGCTCAGGATGGATTTTATCAGCGCGCAAAATGAGTTAGCAATTTGTTTTGGCCTTAACTTCCTCCTCCGACCTTGGATTGGCCCAAATGATATATGGCTGGAAAGAAGACATTCTGAACTTCAATTTGGAGTGCTTAAAGTCCTAATTTGATTAAGAGAAGCCCAAGTTGTAAGCCCTTGAAGTTGCTGGTCATGCTGACCTCAGCATGTGCTGGTTGGATGCTTGGTCATGGTGAGCTAGGTATGAGCTATCATTTCTGGTTGGAAGCTTGGTCATGGTGACATGAAGATGAGCTAGGGCTGCTGGTGGGATCTATTGGTGAAGTGCATCAACCAATTTAGATTTTCTAATACAAGTGCATCAACCATTTCAGATTTTATAAAACAAGTGTTGTATGCATTAGCCATATTGAATTCAGATTTTCACTTCCCCTAGGCCTATAAATAGGGAAGTTCTCTAAGCTTGTAAACACACCCCAAGGGGGGGAGCTCTCAAACACTTCTCTAGAGCTCCCTTCCCTTCTCTCCCTCAAATTCTCTTAATTTTGCTTTCTAGTTCTCAATTCTAGCTTTCCTTTTGCTTCTTAGTTGTAGTTTGTTTTTCTTTGTAATGTAAATTCTTTTCTTAAGTTTTCAAGTTGAATTAGTTTCCAAGTTTCAATTATGGTTTTTGTTCTTATTCATTATGCTTATAAGTTAATATGCTAGTTTGAATGATTGATCACCATTTAGGCTTGCATGTTAGCTATCTTGGTTTGAATTAAGAGTATACACCATGCTTTAATTCGAATTGAACTATGAATAGGAAGAGTATGTATGGACATTCGACAACAGGGATTAGATACATGCTTGGTTGTTTAAATTGTTCTTCTATGCTTAATGGGTTCCTAATGCTTAATTTTAGGTTAGACAACAAATGATCAAATTAGGGAATTAGGAACACAAGGTTATGACCACACACCATGGCTTAATCATACTTTAGCTAGAACCAATCCATTAATCTAATTGAACTTGGGAACTTATTTGCTTGAGTTATTTCTTCCTTGTTTTATTTATTTCCTTTCTTTTTCATTTCTGTTTTGTGTAGGGAAAATGAATGGGATCATTCAATCACCAATCCTTGTGGGATCGACCTCGCACTTACATACGCTATACTACCGAACGGCTCGTGCACTTGCGAGTATCACAAGTTAAGGATGCAGCTGAATCCATTTCGGTGCAGCTGTATCTACGCAACAAGTTTTTGGCGCCGTTGCCGGGGAATGGCAACATAGTTTGGTTCTATTTCTTTTCCCTTGTTTTATTTTTATTTTTCAGTTTCATGTTTTTCTAGACAATTTCTTGTTTTAAAGTTAATGACGTTAATGGACAAATTGTGTTTGTAGTCCAACAGAAAAGGACAATTGCCCAACAAGCAAGAGAACTGGGTTTAAGTCCCAGCTTACACAACCCATTGGTGCTTGTTGCTTTGAAGCATGGAATTGGACTTGTGTTGATTTTTCCCTTTCATTTTTAGTTTTTAGTTTTTATTTCCTAATCCTTTTAATTCCGTTTCAAGTTTTTGTGTGTGTTTGTTTTAGCAATGTAAATAGCTCAATAAAAATGGAGAGAGATGGCAACTTCAAAGATAGGAAGTGTGGAGTAGTGGGAGAAGTCGCGACCTCCAAATGCATCACGCTCGACCTAATCGCTTCAAGGGGGAGCATTTCAATCCTTTCTCTTTACTTGTTATTATTTTAAATTTCTGTTTCTTTTTTATAAAAATTTAAATAAAATAAAATAAATTTTAAATTTTAAAAAAAGGATTTTTCATATGAGCCGACTTATGGTAACCCCAGTGAGCACTTCCGTTAATACAGTGTCTAGGAGTTCTTTAGGCGACACCTTCGGTGTCTAAGAAGTTTGGGTTTTAAGCGGGACCATTGTGACCCCTCCAACCTTCCCGGATCCCCTGGCTGTGTTTTCTGAGGCCCTTAACTGGTCATCCGTGAGTTGCTTGTATATTGTGTGTTTTTTAAATTAAGTTTTCTTTATTTTCTTTGTTTTCTTTTCTGTTGAGTCTTTGTTTTTGTTTTGTTTCTGTTTTTGTTTTGTTATGTTAGTTTATTTATTTATTTACGTGGTATGGTTAGTTAGTTTATTTCTGAGTGTTAAAACATTTTTTTTATATTTCAAACATTGCATAAAAACAAAAAACAAAAAAAAAACAAAAACAAAACAAAACAAAACAAAAAAAAACAATTAAAAATAAAAACAACTTCTTCATCTTCATCTTCATCTTCATGGCATGTGTTGCATTCCTAAAAGGACACAAATTAATGTGCAAACAACCAATTAAAAATACCCGCAAGTGCACGAATCTAATGAAGTATAGATTATGTAAGTACGGGGTCGATCCCACGAAGAACTTGTCGGCTTCCTATAAGTTCTAATTTGAGTACAAAGAGAACACTTAATTAACACACCACAAATGCACAAATGAAATAGGGAAACTAGAAATGAGTAAAGAAGTGTAAAAGAAATAAAACAACACAAGAAAACTAAAGAAAAACACAAACAGCACTTTTTATCACCCTTTTATCACCTATGAACAGTGCTAAAGCGACCGGTCGTGAGGCAGAAGCGACCGGTCGTTTTTGGGCAGAGTCGAAACTCAAATTTTGACGTGAAAAGCGACCGGTCGTCAGGTAAAAGCGACCGATGGATATGTTGTATTGGTTGGATAGGCAATACTTGTCCAATGGAGCTCAAATTTGGATATGTTGTAGTTAACATCCATTGGAACAAGTCTCATGAAGATCATGACCTCATCCGAGTACCAGAGCATGCTGATCCCAGGCCAAGAAGTTGACCTACGAAAATGAACAAAAACAGAAATTATAACAAGTAGTGCACTTTTAGCTCATTTTCAATCTAACCAAGGTAAAATCTAAGAAAACACAAAAAGGAAGTAAAAAGCTATAAAATGTCAAAAACTAACTCAAAATAGTGGGTGAATAACATGAAAAGTCATGTGTAAAAATGAACCGAACAAACTTCCCAAACTTATCTTTTGCTAGTCCTCGAGCAAAACAGAAACTAAAACAAGACTCGAAACAAACTTTCCGAACACTTTCCAAAGAGAGAGCGACTCATGCAAACGACTCAAAAGTTTTCACAAGAAAAACTCAGTTTAGACATTAGTCACAAGGCGGCAAAGTTCAGAACACAACATGCTCAAGTGTAGTAGTGTGATGGCCAAATGAAACTCATTCTCCAATTTCAGTTTTCACACAACTTCAAAAATCATACCAAGCACAAATGTAACTTCAAATCTCACCAAAGTTGTCCTCTCACAAATGAATCACTCGGAAGAGGGTTACAATGCATCACTCAATAGTAAATATGAGAATAGAGTTAAACCATAAGGGACTTAACTCAAAATTAGCAAGATGAAAAACATGCATGAATATGATCTCAAGAAGGATGCTAAACACTTAAAAGCTGAAGAATGTGTGCAAATCAACTACATGACATTTAGGATCAATTTAGGTCTTTATTATAGGTTGTAATGGGGCTAAGGGTGTAAGGTGAGTAAGAAATGAAGGATATGGATACAACAAAGTCCAAGGAACTCACAATGTAAGAGCATATAATCGTTGACTAAAAGACTTTGAAACATCACGCTTGAGATTTTCATTCAAATTTTTTTTGTATGTGATCAATTAGACCACAAAGCCTTATACCTCCACTAATTATGATTCACACTCCTTCCTTCCATTCGAACAACCAAGAAACATGGAATTGAATTTGAGACCATTGCCACTTAACCACAACTTTTCTCTTTTCTTTCACCCTTTTAGTGAAGTATTCTTTTTTTTTTTTTTTTTTTTTTTTTTTTTTTGAAAGTAATAACCCTTCCCAAACTTAGCATGAAAAACACATCTAAATTAAAGCTCACGAGTTCCTTAGAAAGGTAAATTCTTGTTTTTCAGGCTAAGGCTAGAAGTAATAACTGGTTACTTGAAAGAAAAGGCATACATATAGGCTCAAGGTGGTTAACAATGAAAAATCATGCTTAAGCATGCATAGGGTTAGCTTGAAAGGCACAAACGGTCCAAAGAGGGCCTTAATATCATTTCTCAAATGTCATGTAATCAAATTGCACAAGAATGAGTGACTTTTAAGTGCTCAACCAAATCAATGAATAATGAGATCAAACAACAACTCAGATGACAAGAAAAGTGGAATATGTGTATAACACTCATGAATTGAAGCACAAGGCTCAAAGCTCACATTATATGGTTATACAAGTCTAATTCATGCTTGATACAATTCTTTGGATCATGCAAGTCCCTCAACTGGAGAATTATGAAACAAATGGCAAGTGCGTAGAGGGTTTCAAACATATCATGCTAGAACGATGCCATTTAGTGAATAACAAATTTTTTAATTTTTTTTTTTTAGAGCATTTTCAATCAAGTCATTTAAACATTCATCACAATCTCATCATATATGTCCGGAAAGTGACTTGAAAACACAAAGACTCAAAACTGAAAAGAAAACAGAACAAATTAAAGCAAGAATTTAAGCGAAACGAAAAAGACTTGCTATCCCTTCCCAAACTTAGAAATAAACATTGTCCTCAATGTTAAAGAATTCAGGCATCAACAACGTTATAACAAAAATTAAAGGGAATAAAGCAGTTAAATACAAGAACAAACACGAAAAAACAACTACAACACGGTTGCAAAAACAAAAACAAAAACGAAACCAAACAGAAACAAATAAAACAGTAAGCCCTAACAACAGTCTTACACATGCAGAAATCCAACCCAATGAAACGCATAAACCAAATGAAAGCCCAACCCAAACGAAAGCCCAAAAGCGAAGAAAGTAAATAAAACAAAGAAACCAAGTCAGAAGCACAAAGAGCGAGGACTCAGTAAAATAGAAAAAGTGGGCCCTGAAGTCTCGACACCTGTGAGTCACGGGAAACAAAGTGAGAGACGTGTCGACAAGCAGAGGTCTCTCTCACGGTCCCAAGCCAGAATTATTGGCTTCATAGGAAGGCGTGACGACTTTCGTTTCTCAAAAACGCTGAAAGGCGGAACTGTAATTAAAGGGGTTGGGGACCAGGTGAGGTGACCTAAGGGGATAGGCCGTAAGGGCCGCGCAAAACGCAGAAGCGCAGTGGCTAGGGTTACGTAAAAACTAACTCTATAAAAGAAGAAGAGAAAGAGTTGGGGAAAAACACACAAACGTAGAAACACACAACAGAGGAAAGAAAGAACAAAAGAAAAGAAAGTTCAAATGGCTTCTTCCTACCCATTCTCGCTGGATCTCAACCTAGCTCCACCGACTCAGACTCGGGGCCAAGCAGTGGCACCAGTGTGGATGCCCTACTTTGCCTCTGCACGGGGGCACGTGACAGTGAACGACTCGATACTACTGGACAACGATGTTGCCCTTGGAGTTGCTAGAAATCTAGTAACTCCCAAGGATATACGGGTGCTGGGATCAAGGGATGACAACCGGGTCGTGAGCGATGCTCTGGCACTAAGCGTGCAAAGCACCGCAACAGTCGCAAGTGTGGGTCATCGCCTACTTGCGAAGTCCCATGAGGTGGAGGTGCTGAGAGGTCAGTTGGCGGCGGAGCGAAGTATGGTGGAAGAATGCCAGAGTATTATTAAAAGCTTAAAAAGGGAAAGGGCAAGGATAGTGGAGGTGAATCGACACCAGCTGGAGGCGTTGCGGGAAGAGAACAAAAATCTCTCAAAGATGGTAAGTGTTTACGCCCATGACATGAGAAAGCAGCTGGAGGACCTGGACCAACCGGGTAAACGCAAGAAAACAGATCGCGAGAGTAGGTACGCTCAAGCTAAGAGTGCGATCTTTGGGAGCTCGAGTGATGAGCCCCAAGAGGCTGTGCGTGAAGCCCCGGAAGAGGATAGCCATAGGGCTAAGCTCAAAGGTCCAATGGCCGAGACACCGAGCACTGTGAAAGAATAATTTCTAATGTATTAGTGGTGTGCCTAGTTGTCTTTGCCCTTTCCGTGTATTTTATTTTATTTTATTTTATTTTAAATTTTAAATTTCTCGTTTCCGGAAATAAAAAGAAAAGAAAGTTGCAAAAGACAAAGAAGAAAAACAAAACGCACTTCCCCAAACCGGAATAAAAGGAATGCGACAAACGAAAAAGACACAAATCACACTTCCCCAACTGAAATAAAACAAAAACGACAAACTGAAAAGAAATCAAAACATAATGCACCAGAAAACAGGGAGGAAAAGAAAGCAAAGCGAAAGTAGAAATGCTTCCCCTTTTAACCGGACGCAACCGCAAATTGCGCAGGAAATGCAAAGTGGTGTCGGCTCCCTTATGAGCATATGGCTATTTAAACCACTTCTCGGTTGAAAGAAGGAGCATCCTGGATTTCAACCTGCAAACTCAAGAAAAACCATCAAAAAGCCCAGACAGAAAAATCAATGGCATCCCCAGATATGCTTGTTGATGACCTTAACCTTGAGTTGTCGCTGGCACCACCAAATGCCCAGATACGGGCTCCTCCAAACCCTATCTTCCCAAACTCCTCATACCACCATGGCTCAGCCTCAAACTTCTCTGAGGTGGTGCCGCGTAGGGCAGTATTGCCGGAGGGCATGACTGTCAGCAGACTTACAGTTGCAGATCATCTGCATGTGGCGCAGAGGTCTGACCAGATGGCAGTGGACGAGTCCCACAATCTAACCGTGCTCAATGCGGTCTCGGCCACAAATTTGGGCATGCGCCTACTGGCGAGAACACGAGAGTGCGGGGCACTGAGTGAGGAGGTGGCGGCCCTGAAAGCTCTGGTGGCAGACCTGCAGAAGCGGCTCTACAGTGCCAACCAGCATGTAGAGATGCTGCAGAAAAGGAACGAAGATCATGTAGAGCTGCTGCAGATTCTACAAGCAAGAACAGACAGAGGCAATTAGCAGAAGCCTCTGGTGGCGCAGAATGCAACAAAGAACATGTGATTAGGAATTTAATGTACGCATTTTCACTAGTGTTTATGTAATCACATGTTATGAAAAGAAGAAGTATTCACGCCCAAGTTCTGATTGTGCATTAATGAATTGAAAACACTTCCCAAACTTATATGAAACACTGTTTATAACTGATGGAGATTTAAAATTAAACAATGCCATATAGAAAGATTGGGATGAACAAAAAGAAAATAAACAACCACAAACTACAATAAAGAAAAAAAACAAAGAAAAACAAGTTAGAAACACAAACAAGTAAAAGAAAGCAAAAGTAAGAAAAACAAAGAGAAACAACAAGAAAATCTTAATTACCTTGGTTGGAAAAATGTAACCCTAACTCAAAAAAAATAAAATAAAATAAAATAAAATAAAAGAAAGTTTGAGTCAAGAGACACTCCACTTTGAAGCGATTAGGATGACAACAAACTTCTTCTCTTCACCTTGGGTTGCCTCCCAAGAAGCGCTAAGTTTAAAGTCTTTTGCCGGACTTCCAACATACCATGGTCACTCGGGGGGTTTTGGCTCAATCGCCTCTTTGTGCCGAACATGAAGTTTCTTCAAATCTCTTTGCCATCTAATCAACCCATTTCGTATTCTTTTCTTTTTATGCGCATGAGCAGATTTCAAAAGCAATTTTAAGCGCTCTTCAATACGTGGATTAGATGGAGGAGGCACATATTTAGGATCGGGTGGCCTTCTCACTTGAGTAGAAGGAATGACATTGAACATATGGTTGGTACTTGGAACATGGATGTTCAGCTTGTCTTCCTCTAGTACTTCAAAAGCAGAATAAGGCATTAGATTAATTGAAGCACCTAGATCAAGTAAAGCTTTTTCAAACAATTTATCTCCAATAATGCAAGGAATTGTAAAACTTCCTGGATCTTTCAATTTGGGAGGGAGCTTCCTTTGCAAAACAACAGAAACCTCTTCCGTTAGTGCAACTGTTTCATCATCTTTGAAGTTCTTCTTGTTGGTACAAAGATCCTCCAAGAGGGGAATGTTGACTTGCACCTTCCTACAAGTTTCCAATATGTCCTTGGCATGTTGAATTTTTTTAGAACCCATCAACCTGTGAGGAAAAGGAGCACGTGAGATATCTTCATCAGTAGGTTCACGACATACCTTTTCCTTTCTTGCCCTTCTCGCAAGTTCATGCTTTGGGATCCATTCGGATGGAGAAGCAGCTTGTTTATTTTCCTTCATGTTGATTTCATCCTTTTCCTTAGGCTCAGTCACTTGCTCAACCTGCATCTCATCATCAATTTTAATTAGATTTTCAGAATTATCAACCTCACCATTTACCTTACCAGTTCTCAAGGTAACTGCTTGAACATGCTCATGCCCGGTTGGTATCACTGTTTGGTTAGGCATCATCCCAACTTCCCTTTGACTCAAAGCTGTAGCAATTTGCCCCACTTGATTTTCTAGATTGGCAATGGCCTTATTCATTTTTTGCATGTGGGTATCATTCCTCTGCATGTGGGTGTCATTCCTCTGCATGATGAAATTATCTGTGTTTCTAACCATTGAAGCAACAATTTCTTCCAAAGTTGGTCCTTGAGGTGGTTGGTGAGATTGACTAAGTGGTGGTGGATTATAATATTGGGGTTGACCATAAGGTGGACAAGTATTATGTTGGCCTTGATATGGTTGATATGACCCTTGTCGAAAATTTGGATTGTCGGTCCACCAGAAGTTCGAATGATTTCTCCACTCCGGATTGTATGTTTGTTGGAAATATTCATTCATAGTCAACTCATTCTGAAATGAGCCAAAAGCATTTGCTTCCTCCATCCCAAATTTATTGGAGTATTCTTGCATAGTAAGTTCCACAATTTTAGTTGCGGCTGCCACTGGTGATGGTGGAGGTGACTCCTTGGATGTTCCTGTAAGAAGAAGAAACAAAAACAAATCAAGATAAAACGAAACAACAATCAATAAACAAAAATAAAACTAAGTACTCTAAACATACTCAAACAAAACAGATAAGCAGCCGTGCCAGTTCCCCGGCAACGGCGCCAAAAATTGTTGCATTCCTAAAAGGACACAAATTAATGTGCAAACAACCAATTAAAAATACCCGCAAGTGCACGAATCTAATGAAGTATAGATTATGTAAGTACGGGGTCGATCCCACGAAGAACTTGTCGGCTTCCTATAAGTTCTAATTTGAGTACAAAGAGAACACTTAATTAACACACCACAAATGCACAAATGAAATAGGGAAACTAGAAATGAGTAAAGAAGTGTAAAAGAAATAAAACAACACAAGAAAACTAAAGAAAAACACAAACAGCACTTTTTATCACCCTTTTATCACCTATGAACAGTGCTAAAGCGACCGGTCGTGAGGCAGAAGCGACCGGTCGTTTTTGGGCAGAGTCGAAACTCAAATTTTGACGTGAAAAGCGACCGGTCTTCAGGTAAAAGCGACCGGTCGTTTTTGGGCAGATTCGTTTTCTCTGTTTTTCAGTTTCGACCTCTGTCCAGTGTTTTGCCTATAACTTTCCAACCGTACGTCCAAAATTCAAGTTCTTTATACGGTTGGATTCAGCACAGAAAATGCAAGAACACAGCGCGGACCAAAAGTCCAAAACAGTTACGAAAATAAACAGAATTCAGTAAACAAGACACACAATGTAACAAACACACAACTCACACACACATTGGGGGGGGGGGGGGGGGAGGGTTTTGGTTTGGTTCAAGTGACCTAATTCTATTGCATGAAAGTAAATGGACTTTGAATTTAAATGAGAATGGCAGAGATGAATTATCAAAATGTGAAAGTACCAAGTAACAAACACTAGGGTTTCGGAATCCACCCTAAACAATTCTACCTATGTTCATGGATACTCAAGTGATGAACTCTAAACTTGTTGATGAAAATGTTCGCAATCAAGACCATGGGTCGTGGCTCAAGACGCATTGATTCTCTCTAATATACGTAAAGTGCATGGTTCGTGCTACAATACTTGTGCCCTCCCCATAACCGAACCTATGTATGGTTCGTACTTCGATTCAATTACAAGGAGAACCCATTAAGTTCAAAGAGAATATGAACATCACAAGAATCCTAATAGCATGGTGTTTACATTAGGTATTCAAGAAACCAATTCACATGGATGGTTCTTACTCCATCCATTTATTGCTTAGGAAAACATGAAGATACACATAATCCCAACAATCTCAAGAAGCATGCTTTCAAAGATGGCCAACCAAGGAAAAACACACATCAAGGATAGATTAATTTGGTGAATTGGAATTCATCAACAATATCTAGAAATTCATACACTCAAGCATCAAAACAATAAGGTAATCATGTTTAGGGCTTCAACCTAAGCCCTAGCTATGGAGTTTAGTTCCTCATAATCATTTCAAACACAAATTCGAAATATAACTAGAAAGAGTTTACAGATTTGGAAATGATGAAAGCTTGAAGTCTTCAATGGTGGAAGTCTTCTTCTCCACTTAGCTTGGCTGCACCTTGGCCTTCTCCAAGCTCCAAGCTCTCCAAAATCTGCTCTCCTCTGTGTAATCTCTCAATGACTTCCTTCCCCACGTTCAAAAAGCTCCCCAACTTCAGATTGCAATTAACTTTCCATTGCCCATCAATTTCCAGCTCACAAATATAATATAAAACTCATACTTTCCTTAAAGCCTTTGCCCTTGTCCCCTTTGCCATGATGAAGTCTTGACTTCACAAAGATGCCAAATGCTTCAGAAAATATCTCATTTACAAAGGTAATTTCTTGTTACCAAGAGTTATGGTAACAAGAAGAATCAAGATGACACAAAGGAGGTAAAAGCTGGCCAATTCCGGATTTCCAGAGCTGTGGTAACATGCTGGATTGGTTGGATAGGCAATACTTTTCCAATGGAGCTCAAATTTGGATATGTTGTAGTTAACATCCATTGGAACAAGTCTCATGAAGATCATGACCTCATCCGAGCACCAGAGCATGCTGATCCCAGGCCAAGAAGTTGACCTACGAAAATGAACAAAAACAGAAATTATAACAAGTAGTGCACTTTTAGCTCATTTTCAATCTAACCAAGGTAAAATCTAAGAAAACACAAAAAGGAAGTAAAAAGCTATAAAATGTCAAAAACTAACTCAAAATAGTGGGTGAATAACATGAAAAGTCATGTGTAAAAATGAACCGAACAGCATGCCTCTGTTTTCTCTTACTTGCAGAATCTGCAGCAGCTCCACATGGTCCTCATTTTTTCTCTGCAGTGCTTCCACGTGCTGATTGGCACAATAGAGCCGCTTCTGCAAGTCTGCCACCATAGCCTTCAAGGAAGCTATTTCCTCGCTCATTGCGGCACACTCCCGTGTTCTCGCCAGCAATCGCATGCCCAAATTGGTAGCCGAGACCGCGTGGAGTACAGTTAAATTGTGGGACTCCTCCACCGCTGCCTTGTCAGACCTCTGTGCCACATGCAGATGATCTGTCGGTGTGAGCTTGTTACCAATCATGCCTCCCAGCAGCGCTGCTCTGTTCGGCATTGCCTCAGAAAAGTTCGGTATTATCTCAGCAAAGTTTGAGGCCGTACCGTGATGATATGTAGAGTTTGGAAAGACAGTGTTTGGAGGAGCCCTTGTCTGGGCATTCGGTGGTGCAAGTGAGAGCTCAAGGTTGAGATCATCAAGGTGAGTGCATGAGGATGCCATTTTTTTTCTGTTTCTGGATTTTTTGATGTTTTTCCTTGAGTTGCAGGAAGAAATGCTGGGTATCTTCCGCTTGCAGAGGTGTGGTTTAAATAGACATATGCTGATGAGAGAGAGCCAACACCATTTCGGATTTCCCGGGCATGCTCGACCTAATCGCTTCAAGGGGGAGCACCTTTACTTTACTTTTCTTTTTTTTTTTTCCTCCGTGTTTTCTGGTGTTTAATGTTTTTGCCCGTTACTTTCATTTTCTAGTGCTTTGTGTTTTTGCCTTTCCCTTTCGGCTATCATCTTTGTCTTATTTTAGTTAGGGAAATGTGTTTTCTTTTCCGTTTGTCGTCTTTGTTTTATTTTAGTTGGGAAGTGTGTTTTCTTTTTCTTTTTCTTTTTCTTTTTCTTTCTGCAACCTTACTCTTTTATTTCCGAAACAAAATAACGAAAATACAAAAACAACAAAATAAAATAAAAACAACAATAATGCAGTAGGAAATCATTTCTTCTCGGTGCTTGGTGTCTCGACCATTGGAGCTTTGAGTTTGGCCCTCTGGTTGTCCTCTTCCGGGGCTTCACGCACAGCTTCTTGGGGCTCATCACTTGAGCTCCCAAAGATCGCAATCTTAGCTTGAGCGTAACTACTCTCGCGATCTGCTTGTTTGCGTTTACCCGGTCGGTCTAGGTCCTTCAGCTGTTTTCGCATGTCGCGAGAGTACAACTCTACCATTTTTGATAGGTTTTTATTCTCGTCCCGCAATACTTCTAGCTGGTGTCGATTCACCTCCACTATCCTTGACCTCTCCCTTTTCAAGCTTTTTATAGCAGTCTGACACTCCTCAACCATACTTCGCTCCGCCGCCAACTGACCCTTTAGCACCTCTACCTCATGGGACTTCGCAAGTAGGCGATGACCCAAACTTGCGACTGTTGCCGTACTCTGCACGCTCAGTGCCAGGGCATCGCTCACGACCCGGTTGTCATCCCTTGTTCCCAGCACACGTATATCTTTAGGAGTCACTAAATTTCTAGCCACTCCAATGGCAACATCGTTGTCCAGGAGTATTGAGTCAGTTACTGTCACAGGCCCCCGTGCGGAAGCAAAGTAGGGCATCCATACTGGTGCCGCTGCTTGGCCTCGTGTCTGAGTCGGTGGAGCTAGGTTGAGATCCAACGAAAATGGGTAGTTAGAGGCCATTTGATTTCTCACTCTCTTTTCTTCTTTCTTTCTTTTCTCTTTTGTGTGTTTCTGAGTTTGTGTTTTTTTTACCCTTTCTTTTTACCTTTTATAGACTTAGTCTGCTAAACCCTAGCCGCTGCGGTTCTGAGTTCTGTGCGGCCCTTACCGCTTATCTCTATATGTCGCCGCACCCGTTTCCCAACCCCCTTAATTGCATTTTCACCTTTCACCACCTTCTAGTGAAAAAGTCGTCCCGCTTCACCCAAGAAGCCAATAATTCTGGCTTGGGGGATGTGACTGCTGCCTCTGCACGCCGACACGTCCCTCACCCCTTTCACCCGTGACTCCCCAGGAACCAAGGCATCAGGGACCACATTCTCTCTTTTCAGAAATCCCGCATTTGTGCTCCCAATTCACGTTTCAAATAAAATTTCAAAAAAATTTCAAAAATTAAAAAATTAAAAAATTAAAAAATTAAAATTGAAACGTGTGGGCTTCAGATTTCATTTTGGGTTGGTTTTTCACCTTGTTTGGGTTTCAAGGTGGGTTAATTTAATTGTGGGCTTTGGGCTTCGAATTTTTTTTTAGGTTTCAGAATTGTGTGATTAGGGTTTACTGTTTCATTTTTTGTTTGTTTGTTTGTTTTGTAATTTTTATTTTTATTTATTTTATTTTATTTTGTTTTTGTTTTCTTTTGTGATTTTTTTTTTTTTAATTTGCTTTAATACCTTTCATTTGTTGTTATAACATTGTTTGTGGCTAATTTTTAAACATTGAGGACAATGTTCATTTCTAGGTTTGGGGGTATTGGAGTTTAGCATGTAAATTTGGTTTTTCCTTAATTTATTTTTTTATTTATTTATTTGCTTGTTTTTATTTTTATTTTATTTTGTTAAGTCTTGCTTTTATTTTGATTTTGATTTTATTCACTTTCCGAACACATTTGATGAGATTGTGATAAATGTTTGCATGACTTAAATAAAAATTGAATTTTATTTATTATTTTTTTTTTTTTTCCTTGTAAATTTTTATTGTAAAATATATATATATATATATATATATATATATATATAATTAATTAATTAATTAATTTGGCATCGTTCTAGCATGACATGTTCGAAACCTTCTTTGCACTTGCCATTTGTTTCATAATTTTCCAATTAAAGGATTTGCATGACCCAAAGAATTGTATCAAGCATAAATTAGACTTATATAACCATATAATGTGAGCTTTTGAGCCTTGTACTTCATTTCATGAGTGTTATACACATACTCTTAATTTCTTGTCATCTAAGTTGTTGTTTGATCTCATTATTCATTGATTTGGTTGAACACTTAAAAGTCATTCATTCTTATGCAATTTGACTTCATGACATTTTAAGAAGTGATATTAAGGCCTTCTTTGGATCGTTTGTGCCTTTCAAGCTAACCTTATGCATGCTTAAGCATGATTTTCCATTGTTTACCATTTTGAGCCTACATGTAAACCTTTTCTTTCATTTTACCAATTATATTTCCTCGCCTTAGCCCGAAAAACAAATATTTACCTTTCTAAGGAATTCATGAGCTCTAATTCGGATGTGTTTTTCAAGCTAAGTTTGGGAAGGGATATTACATAAAATAAAAAAATAAAAAAATCACACAATTGGTGAAAGAAAAGAGAAAGTTGTGATTAAGTGGCGGTTGTTTGAAAATTCATTTTTGGGCCTTCAAAATAATTTGGTGTTTGGAAAGGAGTTTGAATCAATGTAAATGAAGGTATAAGGAGTTTTGATCTTGTAAAAGAAAAAAAAATCTAATCGTGATGATTCGAAGTCTTGTAAACAATTATTTTATGTTCTTACATTTTGAGTTCCTTGGACTTTGTATTATCCATACCTTTCATTTCTCACTCACCTTACACCCTTGGCCCCATTACAACCTATAATAAAGACCTAAATTGATCTTAAATGTCATATGGTTGAATTGCATGCATTTTCTTACTTTTAAGTGTTTGGCATCCTTCTTGAGATCATATTAATGCAAGTTCTTCATCTTCCTATTTTGAGTTAACTCCTTTATGGTTTAACTCTAATCTCATGTTTATAACTGAGTGTTGCATTGTAGCCCTCTTCTGAGTGATTCATTTGTGAGAGGACAACTTTGGTGAGATTTGAAGTTGCATTGTGTTTGGTATGATTTTTGAAATTGTGTGGAAACTAAGATTGGGGAATTTGTTACATTTGGCTATCACACTACCACACTTTGAGCATGTTGTGTTTTGAACTTTGCCGCCTTGTAAATAATGTCTAAAATTGAGTTTTTATTGTTAAAATTTTTGAGTCATGTGCATGAGTCATTTCTCTTCAGAAAATGTTCGGAAAGATTGTTTTGAGTTTTATTTTTATTTCTTTTATTTTTGTTTTTGTTTTTGTAATTATTTTTGTTTTGGTTTTTGTTTTTGTTTTTGCTTAAGGACTAACAAATCTATTAAGTTTTCTAACCATTTTGTTTTGTAGAGTTAGAAAAACGTTTGTGGGTATCGTATCTGTTAAACCCTCAGGAGACACAACTCCTCCTACTAGGGATGCCTAGAGGTTTAAAGGCTTGTTGCATACGCTCAATGCAATCGAGTTACCTACGAAAGTGGTCTAGTTAACTTCTTGTTTTATTTTTATTTTTTTGTTTTTATTTTTATTTTTATTTTTTTGTTTTGTTTTGCTCGAGGACTAGCAAAATCTAAGTTTGGGGGTGTGTTAAGCTCATAATTTCATACATATACATGCCCTATTTACTTACTTCTTTTGCTTAGTTTCTTAGATTTCTAAGTTATTTGCCTCCCTTTGTGTGTTTTGTAGGCAAATAGAGCAAGAGAGCATAATTCATGCAATTCAAGCATGTTAAGGCCTAATTTGGATGAAGGGAAGAAGAGCTTAAAGACAAACTCAATTTTGGCTACAGCCCCCTGCCAGTCCAGTTTCGTAGGTCATATTGCAAGCTTTGTTTCAGCAACCTACACAGCTCGGATGAGGCCGCATTCTTCATGACAGTTGTTCCAATGGGTGTGTACTATAACATATCCAAAATTCAGCCCCATTGGATAAATATGGAGTCTTTTACCTAGCAAACACAGAGCCATGCTCAGGATGGATTTTATCAGCGCGCAAAATGAGTTAGCAATTTGTTTTGGCCTTAACTTCCTCCTCCGACCTTGGATTGGCCCAAATGATATATGGCTGGAAAGAAGACATTCTGAACTTCAATTTGGAGTGCTTAAAGTCCTAATTTGATTAAGAGAAGCCCAAGTTGTAAGCCCTTGAAGTTGCTGGTCATGCTGACCTCAGCATGTGCTGGTTGGATGCTTGGTCATGGTGAGCTAGGTATGAGCTATCATTTCTGGTTGGAAGCTTGGTCATGGTGACATGAAGATGAGCTAGGGCTGCTGGTGGGATCTATTGGTGAAGTGCATCAACCAATTTAGATTTTCTAATACAAGTGCATCAACCATTTCAGATTTTATAAAACAAGTGTTGTATGCATTAGCCATATTGAATTCAGATTTTCACTTCCCCTAGGCCTATAAATAGGGAAGTTCTCTAAGCTTGTAAACACACCCCAAGGGAGGGAGCTCTCAAACACTTCTCTAGAGCTCCCTTCCCTTCTCTCCCTCAAATTCTCTTAATTTTGCTTTCTAGTTCTCAATTCTAGCTTTCCTTTTGCTTCTTAGTTGTAGTTTGTTTTTCTTTGTAATGTAAATTCTTTTCTTAAGTTTTCAAGTTGAATTAGTTTCCAAGTTTCTGTTAGAAATGTGCCCTAAGAGCCAATACATTTGATGTAATCTCCTTAGAATACATTTCGTATATGATATATAAAGGGCAAACTTATTTGTTATCTTTTACATCGTGTAAAGAAACAAATGTCCCGGGTATGCTAAATAAGAGATAAAGTAATCTAAAGAAGATTAGATTCGGGAGACCTTTAATCTCTAACTGTAGCATCCCAAAATGTTCCTAATCATAGGTTATCAAATGGGCATTGATAAACCGTCAAGATTAGCACATATTATGTATGCTCAATTGGGAGGATGGTTAGTCTCAAACCATTTGTGTAGTTGACACTAATACAAGTATGTGGGTGCTCATTAGTGAATGAGTACACTGAACGCGATCAACCGTAGTTCTCATATGGAGTATTTATCTATATGTCAAATGAGAACTCATAGTTGCAATAATGCAAATTAGTCCTTAGACCTGAGGCATCATGGTTGTCCTGTGATGCGTTATTGATCTTTGATAGCTCTTAAAGGCAAGCCGTAAAAGATTTGTCTTAAGTGTTGTTGGGATCTCTTAATTCATCATAGGGGCATGTGAATGTACAATAAGGAATCTCTACTTTCGATAAAGAAGGAGAATGTTTCAAGATGTGATTCAGTAAATCTTTGGCCAAAGTATTTTGAGCTTGATTTAGAAAGTTGTTCTTAATCATGTTCTTTTGAATCACATGAGGCTATAAATCATATTAGGGGTTTGACATAAACAATCCGTACCCTAATAATATGATTTGAAATATTGTATAAGAGAAGGATCGTATTGCATTGCAATTCCAACTGAATAGGTTCTTCATCTATTCTGGTTAGCTTGGGTAGCCTTGATATATTGCTAGATGTCACTCTTGGCTTGTGGAAGTCCTAGGATTGATTGTGATCAATCCAAATAAAGGAAGAATTAAAAAGGGGTTTTAATTCCAGTTGGTTAGAAAGAGTTCTAATATTTTCCCACTGCCTTGCTAATTAGAACCTAATGGATCGCACACCTTAAATGGTTAACTTTGAGTAATACAAATGAGAATGAGGAAATCAATTTGATTGATTTGATGTGGATGATTTACTACGTGTAAAAACGTATTTGGGCCTCGATAATAGTTAGAGGGAAGCCCAAATGGTTGGGTATCAAGCCCAAGGGCTTAATACACCTAAATATTATGGTTTAAGTGTCATAAGGCCCAATTTTGGAAGCCCAATGGGATTTGGCCGAAAATGGTTAAGTGAATGTGTATGGGAATTGTTTCCATAAGCTCATTAACACAAAAACACAATCCAACATCAACCAAATAGGTTTGGGAGATCAAAGAGAGAAAAAAGGAGAGTTTTCAAGAGTGAAATACTTTCATTTTTCAAAGTAGTTTAGATTGAAACCAATCTTGAGAATCTTGCACTAGCATCCAAGTATTCTCAAGATACTTCTTCTCATCTCAAGGTTCCATTGGTGTGGAGACTTAGATGCCATATACTTTTGTGGCTCACATGGAGGAGAAAGATTAAGGAAATCATCAAGAGAAGACCAAACACAAATTGGTTCATATAATTGCTTCAAGGGTAATTAGATCTTATCCTTTCTCTTGAATTTTCATTTATGAAAAACATATCAATGTTCATGGCTTAAGATACTTGGAAGAAGTTTTGTTTTTGAATTTAAACAACCACCTTAGACTTCCGCTGCGATTAATTTGATTAAATGCATGTTTAATATTCAAATGAACTTTGGAAAAATGTTTTGAAATTTCCTGCAATTGGTATCAGAGCCATAGGTCATGAACTTGATATGTTTTTGGGGTTTAGAGATGCATATATGGGTTGTGAATTCATTTAAAAGTATAATAGTTATACTTGATTTATTTTGATATGATTGAATAAAAATCAAATGGAGTGAAATGGGTTGTTTGGGATTTTGGATTTCCGGATTTGTGTTTTGATGATTGATGCTCTCTTTGTGTTCATATATGTATATGAATATTAGAGCATAGTTGCATTAAAACTCCCATGATTTTAACTTCATGAAATATATGATATTAAGAGCATGAGATGGTTAAAATGGAATATGGATTTTTCCGGAAATAGCATGAACATTCATATAAGTTCATATGCATGTTCTTGGTGTTCTTGATGTTCTTGTTATGGGATCTTTTTGATCCATAAGTTAGGTGGCTAATCTTGATGATTTTGTTTAGTGGAATTTTCCACCAAAATAGGTCAAAAGTTGATGATGGTGTTTTATTATAAAATTAAAAGTTTTTCAAAAATGTTTCCACTCAATAAACATTTACCCACCACACTAAAATTAATAAGATTACTTTGGTGAGTGTGTGGGGCTTTCTAGGTATAAATGTTGGTGATTTGATATAAAATGCAAAAGTTGATCAATTTATTCATATCACTAATTCTTTACCTACCACAGTAAAATTAATTTTGATTACTTTGGTGAGTGTGGTTGGCCTACCTAGTCACATTCATGATTATTCACTTAGTTGAAAAAATTATGATCACCACTTTGTATTATACAAATGCATGCTTTAACCCCACACCCTAGTGGATCAACTTTGGATCCATTATTAATTGTTGAATAGTTTTAGACCTAGTTGCAATATATGATAAATGTAACTATGCCTAAAAGGTTTCTACAATTACATTTACTATTGTAGTAAAATGTTTTCACTCCATGGTAAATTTATTTTATTTGAATATGGTTACCACTTGAATTAAACCCATATATATGTATGCAACCCAAGAGCATGTATTTACATTGCTAGTTTAATTGTTTAAAGCGTTTAAATAATTAAAGGATGGTTATGGACTTAGACCAAACAATTGAGCTATGTGATTGGCCGCTTATTGGATATGTATTCGATTTTGATTGGCTATGTAATAATGAAATGGCTTTCATGCCTAATTTATTTTTATGCGCGCGTAATTAAAATGAATCACCTTCCAAGACCATGATCCAACATGGTGGCTCGTGTTGGATCAACAAGAAAGTCCATAATCATCCTATAAGCCCAATGCAATTGGAATGTTCGGTAATGATGATAATTAATCAATTAGTAGTATCATGTATTCCCACTATCTCAAGCAAATGGTTTCTAAAACATTTAGTGGGAGTATTATGTGCTACTAATATATTGCACTGGGAACCATTTAATGAGATTAGATAGGTAATTTTAACTGGATTAAAATTGGATTAAAATGAGACCAATTTAACTACCCTCAAAGCAATATTAAGTTGATAAGCGAAATGGCACTTCGAATGCTATTTTGTGGCCTTCCACCGTGGTAGTCTCTTATTGGGTGGCACATTTACACCTTGTTGGACCTCAGTGAGGCAACATCCAGTACTTGTAACCATCCAAGGGAAGCCTATTACACATACTTGATGTAGTGCGGATAGATAACGAGTGTGGCCAACAAACTGTTAGGTTGAGGTCATACTTGAAACCCTATACCCACAAGCATGGTGGGAATAACTTAACTAAGACGAACGAAACCAACAAACTGTTAGGTTGAGGTCTAGTTCTCTAGAGGCCATAGTGATGGGTATTCACATTAATGATGTGATTGGATAAGAGTATCCTCTCATTAGTATCATAGCAATCCAACAAACTGTTAGGTTGAGGAAAACTATGTGAAAGTGAGACTCCCATCCCCACTAAGAGTTTCAACGGAAACTCTCGGATTTCAGGAGGGATATGAAATTTGCCAAAAATAGTGGGAGCTACCATCATGACTTAAAGACCCTAAGTCCTTGGTAGAAGATTAATCTAAATTAAAATCTATTTATGTTTTGCAGAATTTCAAATTAACCATCACAAACCCAATCTCAAAGATACTTGACTCAAACGTCCAAGATGACACGAACTATCCGGTTTGATGCACAAACACCAACTTGTCCTATAATTGGATGAAATTAGTTGTGTATAAGAAAACCCGACCACATACCCCTCTTGGTCCATATGCCATTGAGGAGGAGACAAAGGCTTATAAGAAGCATGTGTCAGATGACAACCGAGGTAAAAGTTACATGTTGGCATCCATGAAAAGGTGAAGCTACTCCTAGCTTACAATACCATATGTGAACTTGTTGTGACAAGAATGGTAAGTGGGTTCCCGGTTAATCAACATGATCTCAATGTAATATCATTACATAAGATATTGGAAAATATGGATTTTTCTTTGATGTTGAAGTTCAACAAGATTCTTTCTTTCATCCCTATCATTAGTTAATCCCAATATGTTATGAACTATAATATGGGAAAGATGAATGATACCCTATATGAGCTACTCAATATGGCTATAGTAGCTTAAATGAATATCTCAAAAGATAAAGGGTTAAAAGGATAGTTGCAATTTTAGAAGGGTTCTTCTTCTTCCAAATCCAAACAAAAGGTAAGGATAAATGAAAGAAGAAGAAAAGTTTTCTAAAAACCCAAGGAAGAAAGAATACAAAAGAAAGACAAGTAACTTAAAGGTACTTGTTTTCACTGAGGCAAGGATGGACATTGGAAGAGAAATTGCAAGAGATGCCTTGCAAGCCTCAAGAGAAAAACCTTCGGAAGGTCACTCTCTTGTTCTAAAATTAGTAATTATAGTTAAAGCTTCTAAACTGAATAGTTGATTCAGGAGCTAGTCAACATATATGCAATTGTGTGCATGGACTAGTGGGAGTAGAAGACTTGGAAAATGAGAAATGGTGCTGACTGTGGGAAGTAGCACTAATGTAGTTGCCAATGCAATAGGCACCTAACATCTCAGACTACCCTATGAAGAAGACCTGAATTTGAAATAATTGTTATTTCATTTCTGGATGTGTAAAGAACTTAATATCCGTCTCTATATTTTAATAGATGGAGTTAATGTTTTGTTTGACAAAATTCTTTGTTCTATTTCACATATCAATCATATCGTTACTTATGCAATTTTGATTGATGATCTCTTTTCATTTAAGAAATGAATGGTAGCATTAACTATATATAGATAAAGATGCAACTAGACCTGAGAGGCCTAGAGATGTGGATACATCAACTAAATTGTGACACCTTAAACTTGGAGGCATTAGCCAAGATAGAATTCACCGGATGGCAAAAGATGGAACCTTTTGGATCATTTGATCATGTTCATATGCCTACTTGTGAATCTTGTCTACATGGTAAAATGACCAAGTCTCCTTTCACTGGTAAAGGAGAAAGAGTTACAGAACTGTTGGGATTAATTCACTAAGATGTTTGTGGATTTTTGTATACAAACACAGATGGCGGTTATTCATACTTCATTACCTTTACCGATGATCATTCACGGTTAGGGTATTTATACTTAATGAAGCATAAATATGAATTTTGAAAAGTTTCAGGAATTCAGAAATGAAGTTGAAAACCAAACAAGCAAGAGTATTAAAATCCTTAGATTCGATCTAGGATGTGAATACTTAAGCACATAGTTTCTTGATTACCTCAAGGAACACGGCATCTTATCACGATGGACTTCACCAGGAATTCCACAACATAATGGAGTTTCTAAAATGAGTTTCATGAGCTGTAAAAATTTACCTATATCCTTTTAGGGATATGCACTTGAAACTGCAATTCATTTGCTAAATAGAGTGCCTTCCAAATCCATTCCACAAACTCCATTTGAAATGTGTTTTGGGAAGAAACCAAGTCTTGATTAGATCAAGATTTGGGGTTGTCCAGCATATGTAAAGGCAATATGCGGATAAACTAAATGCAAGGTTAGTGAAGTGTAGATTTATAGGGTATCCAAAAGGAAACTATGGGATATCACTTCTATCACATCGACGAGCAAGAGTTGTTTGTCTCAAGGTCAGCTACCTTCCTAAAAGGGAATACACTCTTGATGGGAAAAGGGGGACATGAGATAGAACTCAAGGAATTGTCCAATGAGCTAGAAATCAACACTGAACTAAGTGCAATCCCAGATCCACAAACTTGTTGTAACACAGACTCCACGTAGTTCAAGAAGGGTTAGTAGAATGCCTAAAAGGTATTATGGTTTCCTTCATGACAACAAAGGAGAGTTGAATCTCCTAAGTGATTGTAAGGATATCGAAGACCCTTCGAACTACAATGAGACAATGTCAGACATTGACTCATAGAAATGGCTTGGAACCATGAAATCCGAAATGGATTCTACGTATACCAACAAAGTCTAGACTCTAGTTGATCCTCCTCCTGGTATTGTACCAATAGGGAATAAATGGATCTTTAAGAGGAAGATAGGCTCAGATGGGATAGTAGAAACCTACAAAGCAAGGCTAGTAGCAAAGTGCTACAAGCAAAGAGAAGGGATTGACTATGAAGAAACCTTCTCTCCTGTCACTATGAGAAAGTCTATTCGGATTTGGCTTGCAATAGCTGCATACCATGATTATGGGATTTGTCAAAATGGATGTGAAGGCGGCTTTTCTGAATGGCCACCTTCAGGAAGAACTATATATAGATCGACCTGAAGGCTTCATTTCTAAAGTTGATAAGCATAAGGTATGCAAGTTACATAGATCCATTTATGGGTTGATGCAAGGTTCTTGGAGTTGAAACATCCTATTTGATGAAGTTGTCAAAACATTTGACTTCATACAAAACATGGATGACTAATGAGTGTACAAAAGGTCAGTGGGAGTTTGGTAGCATTCCTAGTGATGTATGTAGATGACATACTACTTATCGGAAACGATATATGAATGATATCTTCAGTGAAGCTGTGACTCATTAAAATCATTCTTAATGAAAGATTTTAAAGAAGCATCTTACATACTTGAGATAAAGATTTATCCTGATAGATCTAAGAGAATAATTGGATTATCTCAATCCTTGTATGTTGATAAGATGCTAAAGAGATTTCATATGGAACAGTCTAAGAAAAGTTTACTTCCAGTATGACATGGACTTCACTTTTCTAAAAGCATGTGTCCAAAAACTCATTATGAGATACAGTAGATGAGTAAAAATCTCTTATGCATATGCAATTGGGATTCTCATATATGTCATAGCATGTACAAGACATGATATCGGTTATACGAGTATAACTAGAAGATATAAATCAAGCCCATGATTGGATCAATTGGGAGCAGTCAAGTATGTTCTTAAATACTTAAGAAGGACTAAGGACATGTTCCTCATCTGAGAGAAACATCAGAGTAGCAAGTGGAAGCATTTACTGATTTGGGTAATATATCTATTATCAATTATTGCAAATCCACCTAAGGGTACGTCTTCATTTTGAATGAACACGTAGTTGTTGGAGAACAACTAAAGTTGATTACATTGTCGCTTTAGAAGCTACAATAAAATCTGTTTGGATAAAAAGGTTCATTACCGAACTAAATGAGGTTCTAACCATAATGTCACAAGTACCTTTACTGTGTGATGACAATGGGGCGATAGCTCAAGCCAAGGAACCTAGGTCTCATCAAAGATCCAAACACATAGAAAAATGTTACCATTAGATGGGGCATCTGCAAACAACGTAACAGATCCACGCACTAAGCCTATGTCACAGTCACAACTGGATAGACATACAGAGATAATGGGTATGAGATACATGGCTATGTGGCTCTAGTGCAAGTGGGAGATTGTTAGAAATGTGCCCTAAGAGCCAATACATTTGATGTAATCTCCTTAGAATACATTTCGTATATGATATATAAAGGGCAAACTTATTTGTTATCTTTTACATCGTGTAAAGAAACAAATGTCCCGGGTATGCTAAATAAGAGATAAAGTAATCTAAAGAAGATTAGATTCGGGAGACCTTTAATCTCTAACTGTAGCATCCCAAAATGTTCCTAATCATAGGTTATCAAATGGGCATTGATAAACCGTCAAGATTAGCACATATTATGTATGCTCAATTGGGAGGATGGTTAGTCTCAAACCATTTGTGTAGTTGACACTAATACAAGTATGTGGGTGCTCATTAGTGAATGAGTACACTGAACGCGATCAACCGTAGTTCTCATATGGAGTATTTATCTATATGTCAAATGAGAACTCATAGTTGCAATAATGCAAATTAGTCCTTAGACCTGAGGCATCATGGTTGTCCTGTGATGCGTTATTGATCTTTGATAGCTCTTAAAGGCAAGCCGTAAAAGATTTGTCTTAAGTGTTGTTGGGATCTCTTAATTCATCATAGGGGCATGTGAATGTACAATAAGGAATCTCTACTTTCGATAAAGAAGGAGAATGTTTCAAGATGTGATTCAGTAAATCTTTGGCCAAAGTATTTTGAGCTTGATTTAGAAAGTTGTTCTTAATCATGTTCTTTTGAATCACATGAGGCTATAAATCATATTAGGGGTTTGACATAAACAATCCGTACCCTAATAATATGATTTGAAATATTGTATAAGAGAAGGATCGTATTGCATTGCAATTCCAACTGAATAGGTTCTTCATCTATTCTGGTTAGCTTGGGTAGCCTTGATATATTGCTAGATGTCACTCTTGGCTTGTGGAAGTCCTAGGATTGATTGTGATCAATCCAAATAAAGGAAGAATTAAAAAGGGGTTTTAATTCCAGTTGGTTAGAAAGAGTTCTAATATTTTCCCACTGCCTTGCTAATTAGAACCTAATGGATCGCACACCTTAAATGGTTAACTTTGAGTAATACAAATGAGAATGAGGAAATCAATTTGATTGATTTGATGTGGATGATTTACTACGTGTAAAAACGTATTTGGGCCTCGATAATAGTTAGAGGGAAGCCCAAATGGTTGGGTATCAAGCCCAAGGGCTTAATACACCTAAATATTATGGTTTAAGTGTCATAAGGCCCAATTTTGGAAGCCCAATGGGATTTGGCCGAAAATGGTTAAGTGAATGTGTATGGGAATTGTTTCCATAAGCTCATTAACACAAAAACACAATCCAACATCAACCAAATAGGTTTGGGAGATCAAAGAGAGAAAAAGGAGAGTTTTCAAGAGTGAAATACTTTCATTTTTCAAAGTAGTTTAGATTGAAACCAATCTTGAGAATCTTGCACTAGCATCCAAGTATTCTCAAGATACTTCTTCTCATCTCAAGGTTCCATTGGTGTGGAGACTTAGATGCCATATACTTTTGTGGCTCACATGGAGGAGAAAGATTAAGGAAATCATCAAGAGAAGACCAAACACAAATTGGTTCATATAATTGCTTCAAGGGTAATTAGATCTTATCCTTTCTCTTGAATTTTCATTTATGAAAAACATATCAATGTTCATGGCTTAAGATAC
Source organism: Prunus avium (assembly GCF_965620075.1). Classification (NCBI taxonomy): domain Eukaryota; kingdom Viridiplantae; phylum Streptophyta; class Magnoliopsida; order Rosales; family Rosaceae; genus Prunus; species Prunus avium. The sequence continues at coordinate 6,591,465 of NC_142286.1, forward strand.
TTGGAAGAAGTTTTGTTTTTGAATTTAAACAACCACCTTAGACTTCCGCTGCGATTAATTTGATTAAATGCATGTTTAATATTCAAATGAACTTTGGAAAAATGTTTTGAAATTTCCTGCAGTTTCAATTATGGTTTTTGTTCTTATTCATTATGCTTATAAGTTAATATGCTAGTTTGAATGATTGATCACCATTTAGGCTTGCATGTTAGCTATCTTGGTTTGAATTAAGAGTATACACCATGCTTTAATTCGAATTGAACTATGAATAGGAAGAGTATGTATGGACATTCGACAACAGGGATTAGATACATGCTTGGTTGTTTAAATTGTTCTTCTATGCTTAATGGGTTCCTGATGCTTAATTTTAGGTTAGACAACAAATGATCAAATTAGGGAATTAGGAACACAAGGTTATGACCACACACCATGGCTTAATCATACTTTAGCTAGAACCAATCCATTAATCTAATTGAACTTGGGAACTTATTTGCTTGAGTTATTTCTTCCTTGTTTTATTTATTTCCTTTCTTTTTCATTTCTGTTTTGTGTAGGGAAAATGAATGGGATCATTCAATCACCAATCCTCGTGGGATCGACCTCGCACTTACATACGCTATACTACCGAACGGCTCGTGCACTTGCGAGCATCACAAGTTGAGGATGCAGCTGAATCCATTTTGGTGCAGCTGTATCTACGCAACAACACCCAACAATAAAATTAAAATAAAAAACTCATCAACCTCACACCCCTCACCCTACACCCCACACCCCTCCTTATCTTGTCCCTCATCGCTCTAAGTTCACTTTAACCTCACATTACTTAAAGAGATAAAAACAATGTTGTCAAATGTGTAGTATCATTATTTTTTTTTAAAAAGTTGAGAATCAACTCGGAAGAAGGATGGATAAATACCCTACTGGAGATGGTATTAGTAGATACATGAATAAAAGGCAATCAGAGCATCAGGGACGAATGCAGCTAATGGGCTGTATGGGCTATAGCCCATGCCAAAAAAATTTTGATTTTTAAATGTGATGTAGTCTTAGCCCAAAAAAATATATATCTATAGCTAAATAGAAGGGATAGTCCACTTCGTACCTGCATTCACAGTAAACAGAGTCAAAACTACTTGAGTGGGATAGAAAGCATCAATTCATGAGGGTGAAAACACAAAGAAGCCAAGACATTTCTTGGTGGTCTCATTATAGTTCTATCAAAAGTTTGATTTATTTATTTGGTGCAACCAAGACACTTCTTGATGAAATAAGTCGTAATGGACTTACATCACAATTTCGTGGGGAAGCTGAGAGTATTTATATTGCCATGATGTCGTTTGCATTTGTTTTTTCCTTATTTTTGTTGTAAAAAACTATGGGATTGCATGTTTATTTAGTGATTTCAACTCTTTCAAGCCTAGAAGGGTGCAACTCAAATAGTTGTATTATGTATTTGCATTGCATGTTTATTCTATATTGTCTTTTTTTATTAGTTTATATCTTATGTACTATATGCATTTTGAGGGTATGGCTCAATATGTCCCCTTGATTAGGTATATAATTTTTGTTATCAATGAAATTCACTCATACCGTCGAGTTTGTTTATAAGGGAAATCCAGCCCAGTGTATTTCGAAATCCTGGATTCGTCCCTGCAGAGCATCTTACTACTTCAAAAAATCAAAACTATATGTCAATTTGATCCACCTAACAAATATTTCTACTATCTAATTTGATATTTATACAATAGAATTTCATATTCCAATTCTAAATTTCAAAATGGGAAAATAGGGTGGTGGTCATACTTTACTAGTTTTTATTTTTTATTTTAATAAATTCCAAACATCGAAGGGTCTCAATATCTTTTGATAAAACAAACTTCTCTTCAATAATCTTTGCTAAAATAAAGGTGTAGACACTGATAAGGAATTTGCGTTTTTCTAGAACTTAATATGAATAGTGGTGGGGTGTTTGTGGGGTGTTTGTGGGGTGTGTTTATGGATGTACTAGATTTAGGGTTAAGTATTAAGTTGGATAACCTTTTTTTATTTATAATCTTTTTACACAATAATAAAACTTAAGAGCTTAATGATTTAAATATTTGGATAAACAAAGAAAAGTGTGGGGTAAAATAGAAAAACTTTTTTTCTTCACTTTGTTAGTAAATATCTCAAATTCAAAAAACACAAAAGACGATGCCACTTCAAAATAAAGCAAGTTTTCAATGCACCAATTTTGGCAACCCAAAACATCAGTAATCTCGAAGATATAAAGGAACCTGTCCATCAAAACTGAAATTTTTTTGAAATTTGAAAGTCAATCCCAATTTAATGGACACATAAATCATGTGATGCAAGAACCTATGTTTTTTCTCAGCCTTTTCTACCGATTATTCTCTGCGGTCCAAAACGAATTCTCAAACCTAAAACCGGTCTATTACTTCTAATTTGCCATTTAAACTTGCCAGCTTGCAGCTCTATAAATAAAAATTTACCCGTATAGCCTGCCAGCTATACTCTATAAATAGAAATTATAATTATAGCTGCACCGCCAGACCTTTTAAATAGAATAATTGTCAAGTGGTGGTGCATCATGCATGCCATATGATCATAATCTTCTTCCTATTTTTTCCTTCTGTCATGAAAGTGAATTTTAATACATTTGAAAGAGAAGTTTAGGTAATTCCCAGAAGAGGTAGCAATTGGCTGACCCTTTTTTTGTTTTTTTCTTTTTGTGCATTGCATGGCAACCATAAACCCAAGGAAAAATGGAAATTTTTTATTGTGGGACGAGTTTTGGTAATTCCATCTAAATCTTCAGATAACGACAATGGAGTTCACGAATCAACAGAAGCTAGTGGGAATATGACAATACAAGGAAGGCCAACTTATAAAATGGAAAAAAATTATTGCCAAAAAATCTCTAAATCAAGGGAAATTGACTTATTGGATTGTCGTAGGATTAATTAGGATTAATTCGTTTGTTTGTTCACTCTTGTACTCAGGTAGATCGCTAGAAACAGAGTTCGTTTGGATTCATTGGTTGTTTTAGGATTTCGGTTATGTTGGGTATATGCTGACTTTGTTTGGGCTTATGGTTAATTGTGGTGATGTGAGTTAGTAGTTTTAGTGCGGCTTTTGTCCACTTTAGTTTTGTTTTTAACATGTTAGTTTGTTGCCTTTTGGAGATTGATACTTTAGATGTCTGGTTGATATATTTGATTGTGCTGTTGAAGTTTATCTAATGAAATTTATATTTGATAAATAATAAATAAAAAACCATTGATCAAATAAAATAATACTTGAATGTACAACAAGTATTCCTTGTCTCACAAGCCAAATTCACATCTATATTCCCGAGATCACACACACTAATTAGCAATTAATATTGTGAGATTAAAATGAATAGGCATCAACTGAATTAATAATATTAGTTGTTATTTTCATATTTGGTTGGATTGGATTATTATTATTAATTGGGTAGAAAATAAACAAAGCAAAAGTTGAAATGGAAAAAATGGAAATGGAGGTGCACAGCAGAGCAGGATCCGCATAGAACTCTCTATCGGGTCTTTTGAAGACGACGTGGACTTCGCTTCTCTCTCCTCCTCCATTACTATAAACTCGCCCAAGTGAACAACAACGCTAAAAACACAACGCAGCTCAAAGAAAACCCTCTAAACACATTCATATATTCATATTCATACAATTTACACTCATCATATTCATGTTGTGAAAAATGGACAAACACTTTCACTAGAATTTATAGAGGTTCAGCAATTGCCTACATCCTCTTGGTGATCCCCTTGAGAAATTCACTTCATGAAAGAATAAGTTACAACTTTGGTTTTACACAGAAAAACCCCCTTAGAACTCTATTCTCTCCCCAAGCTCTCTTTTCTCTCACACCCTTTGCTCAACACTTTGATGCACTTGTGAAACACTCTCACAACCCTTGGTGTTTCCCCCTTTGGTGTCTAGACTCTCAAGACCCTAACTCAGCTCCTAACTTGAACTGATTGCTCTCCCTCACGTTCTCCCTTGGTGAGTTAACCTCCTTTGAACACAATAGCTCCCAGCTACTTGACCACCTTGAGATTAACCACATCATGTTTCTGCTTCAGCCACTTCCTCTTATTCAACTTGTTTTCTCTTCTTGTGTTATCTTACTTCACCCCATTACCTACACAAGCCAATGGACAAGAGATAAGATATCAGCTTGTCCTCCACGTTCCTTCCTTTAGTCACCCACTTAGGCCCCGTTTGGGATTGCTTTTTTTGGCCAAAAACCTGCTTTACTTTAAAGTTAAGCAGTTTAAGGTGTTTGGTAAAAAGAAAATATCCCGATTATTTTAAAAGCAATGGCCTTTTGACAGCAGCTTTTAAAAGCAGGCTCTTGGTTGCTTTTCAAAGCTGCTTTTAAAAGAAGCAGAGATGAACATTTAATGAATTTTTTTAATTCCCAAAATACCATCATTCATTTTAAAAAATGACACCACCTCCACTTCCACATCCAACTCCACCACTTGCACCACCACATTCACTACCTCCACAACCATCGCCACCACCACCACCACCACATCCTCCTCCTCCTCATTCTCCACCACCACCACCACAACCACCACCACCACCACCACCACCACCACCACCACCACCTCCACCTCTACAACCACCACCACCACAACCACCACCTCCTCCAAAACCTCCAAATCGACCACCACCTCCACAACCAACATCACCACCACATCCTCCTCCAAAACCTCCAAATCCCCCACCACCTCCTCCACCACCAACCACCACCTCCTCCAAAACCTCCAAATCCACCACCACCTCCACAACCAACACCACCACCACAACCATGCTGCCACTGCCACCACCAGCACCACCTCCACAACCGCCATCCCCACCACCACCAACTCCACCTTCATCACCACCACCACCTCCACTCCATCACTACAACTACCACCACATGATTAGTACATAACACTTTTAACATCATGTCTATTTTAGTCATTATTCACAGTTACAAAAATTTTATATTAAAATTTACCAAACGTTTTTTACATTGCTTTTTGTACTAACATCACTTTAAAAATATTGTTTACCAAACATGGAGCTGCTTTACTTTACAGCTAATTATTTTCAAAGCACAGCAGAAGCAACTTTTTTTAAAAGTGACAGCAATCCCAAACTGGGCCTTAGACTAGAGGTTAGAACAAGTAAGTAATATAATCCCACTTCAGCCACCTTCCACTAAACCAGAAAATGGAGAATGGATCCTTCAAAGCAAGACAACCAATTGGCAATGAGTGCTCTCCCAACTATCCAGCAGGTAGTCCACCTTCTTTTACCTCAGAAGTGACCCACAAAGCCTCTGAAATCTTGTGGAAAGCGATAGCCACCGAAAACACAGTTGAAAACACGTAAAAAAACATCAGCACAGCACAGGGGCGACCGGTCGCTGATACCTTGCGACCGGTCGCTACGACCATTTGGATACATAGCGACCGGTCGCTGATACCTTGCGACCGGTCGCTCGTTGCGATTTTTCCAGATTTCGAATCTGCTTCTAAACGACCGGTCGCCCAAACCTTGCGACCGGTTGCTCACTCCTTCGCTTGCATACTAAATGTGAGCCTATTTTACAACAATTCATCCATATGCACATTACACATGGGACAGCCACACACTTTGTCAGCGAGATCCTAGTATAATTAGGATATTTACTTCCTAATTTATTATGATTCTATTTATTTCCTTTTTTTATATATCTTATGTAATTAGGACTTTACCTTATTTCCTAGTATAATCCTATTAGAGTTTGTAACATTGTATTATAAATATATGAATTACACCATGAAAATATTTGACTCACTTCTCATTTTTCTGATCAATTTAATCGCCACCCAACACTTCAGCCGGTGAAGCTCTCCGGTGCATCTCTCTCTCTCTCTCTCTCTCTCTCTCGTCTTCTTCTTCTTCTTCTTCTTTAAGAAATGAAATTATTTGTTGTCTGTAAATGTGTGGCTTCTTTTTTCTTTGTTGGATTTCTTTCAATTCATTGCATGATTGTAATAAATGGTGCTTTTCCTTTCCTTTTTTCGTTGTTCTGGTGAGTTTTTTACTATTCAAGGCTAATGAAATCGTGGGTTTTCAAGGGTTCTTGTCTTGGATTCATGCATGTGAGAATAAGGAAAGAATTGTATTGTTCATGCGCTGTTTGGTTACAAGGAAAATGCATGCAGGGGAGAAGAAACAAGCAGGAGAGTTTTTGAACGAGAAAAACTTTATTCAACTGAGCCAAATACAACTATCTTGTTCAGTTTAGCAGCCCAAGAAAAACTGTCTTGATATTCTTTTTTTCACTGGCAAAGAGAAAAAAACCACAACAATTGAAAAATAGGCCTTTTCCATGTTTGCCAAATCCTTTACCCTCCGTTTGGATGAGGGAAAATAACTCGGAATTTAGCTAAAAGTCGGGAATTTAAGAGGAGAAATTGACAATTCCCTTGTTTGGCAACTTAAGAGCGGAATTTATTAAATGACGCGTGGAAAACATTGTGGAAATTGAGGCATCAAATTCTCGAGTTTAATTTCCACCAAAATAGGCGTCATTTCACAATTTCCATAGTGCGGGAATTCATATTTTCCAGTGTGCCAAAACTTACATTAAAAAAAAACCGCAAAACTTTTCATTAAATTAAAAAAAAAGTACACATCTCTCTGGATCAAATTTGAAGGTTAGTCCTCAAGCCTTTCTCTCCTTCAATTTATGTTTTTCTATTTCAGGGTTACCACGGTTTCTAAATGGCTATCAAAATTGGGTGTTGCTGACTAAATTTATGAATATGTGTTGAATGGGTTTTGTGATCTTTGCGGCACTATGGCTGGATTTTGGGAAGTTTTAACAAAATATTCTATGCCCATGGATATTGGTGTGTGATTTGTGTTTATGGTACAGCTCTGTAGTTGTTTGCTAGCTTTATCGCTTTATGTTATCGCCTTGTTCAAGTTTTACCCTTCGTTTCCTTACTCTGAAGAAAAAGCCTATATTGCTGAAAAGCTTTTCATATACTCTGTAAGGAAACGAAAAGCTTTGTTGATTGTTATATGCTGCTAAAAATCGATTTTGGTCTTCTCCCATTCTTATTTGACTTTGATTATTTGTTTGGTAGTCTCATGACGATGCTAGAGGTTTTCGATTTAAAGTTACAGAAAATTAGGATGATATAGTAGATTTGTGTGGCAAAGATAGAGCCACTGGAGAGGGCGCTGATATTTCATGTTATTGATGATATTTCACTAACCTCAACAAATGGTCAAAAGAGAAGAAATAGTGCATCAAATTCTTCTGATATTCTTCCTACATATAAAAGAGGTGATGTCAAAGATGTTATTGCTGGTTCGATTGCTAGAATGGCTTTATCATTTGAAGAGTTTATCTGTGCTGATACTAAGAACCTTGATCCAATGGAACAACTCAAAGCATGTGCTTGGCTGATTGAAAATGACAAACAATTTCAGATGTTGAAGGCACTCCCAATTAAGAAAAAAGAGAGTATGTTATTGATGTTTATTGCACGTGGGCAGTGATTTGGGTTGCTAATATGCTATGTTTGTTTAAGTTGAGTTATTTAGTTCATCAAACGATATATATGTTATTTTATATTTCGAGGAATACCTTCTATGTTGGTTATCAATTTTTTTGTTCTTTCGAAATATTTAATTTCTGTCATTTACAATTTAAATGAGCTATCCAAACATTGAAATTTTCAATTTCTATCAATTACAAAATTCGACATACATAAATCCAAACGCTGAAATCTTCAATTGCCAGAAATTGAAATGACGGAAATCTAAATTCTGTCATTTTAGAATTCTATGTAATTTGCAATTTCTTCATCCAAATGGAGCATTATTTTCTTGCTTACCAGACTCAGATTGTGTGGCCTGCTAAGTTTGTGATTTCCCCATCAACCCAATTAATGTTTCAACAAAATAGTCTCTTCAAGAAGTCTTTTTAAGTAATATATTAGAATTTTTAATATCAGAAATGGAGAGCTTCAAAGCTCCATTCAGGGGAATTGCAAAAGATGTCAAAGGAAGAGCATTGTGCTATAAACAAGATTGGACTGCAGGTTTTCGTTCAGGAATCGGGTAACTAATTTCCTATGTATTTTACTTGGCACAATTGCAATCAAAGGTTTTGGATCTAATTCACTCTTTTTTATCCTTTTTGTCTTTGAATTGTGATAGGATTTTGGCCCCAACTGCCTACATCTTCTTTGCTTCAGCTCTTCCTGTTATAGCTTTTGGCGAGCAACTGAGCAGAGACACAGGTTTGTCAATATTTCTCATATGATGTGTAGATAGCATAAGTCCTACCTCCTATGGCATATATCTTACTGAAAAGAACAAAGTCTGAGTTGGAGCACAATGAACTGGATGCTCCTATTGTTCATCATTTATGTATGTCACTGACCATATGTCAACATGCATAATACAGACATACACATTTGATGGTTTTCAACTCACTTGGCTTTTTATTGTGTAGATGGAAGCTTGAGCACAGTGGAAACCCTGGCCTCTACTGCTATTTGTGGTATAATACACTCAATTCTAGGTGGGCAACCTCTCTTGATTTTAGGAGTTGCAGAACCCACTGTCATCATGTACACCTACTTGTACGACTTTGCGAAAGGAAGGGAAGATTTGGGACGCGAGCTGTATTTGGCTTGGGTTGGATGGTAATGGAAAAATCAACCTTATATAGTTTCGGAACTTTAAGTTACATGTTCTTAGTCATAACGCAAGACGATATAAATTTTCACCTTATGGAGCTGAATTTTACAGGGTTTGCGTCTGGACAGCTTTCTTTCTAGTTCTTCTTGCAATATTCAATGCTTGTGATATAATCAACAAGTTCACGAGGATTGCAGGCGAACTTTTTGGCATGTTGATTTCTGTCTTGTTTATTCAAGAGGCTATCAAGGTAAGTCTCACATAGAACATAAGATCATTTTGGATCTAATACAGCTGATGGAAAGAAAACTAACATGAGGTTCACGTTTCAATGGAAGGGTATAGTGAGTGAGTTCAAAATTCCCAAAGGTGAAGATTCAAAGAAAGAGACACATCAATTTCAGTGGCTTTACACAAATGGACTGCTGGGTATCATATTTACTTTTGGCCTCCTATATACTGCTCTGAAGAGCAGAAAAGCAAGGTCATGGTGGTATGCAACAGGTTTGTCAAGAACATTTTGAGAGACTTGATTCTTATTTTAAGGATTTAATTAATTAATTAATTTTTTTTTTTTGGTGGGGGGCAATTTGAAGATATTTTCTTTGTTGTCCAGGGTGGCTCAGAAGTTTCATTGCAGATTATGGTGTTCCTTTAATGGTGCTACTGTGGACTGCGCTGTCATTCAGTGTACCACGCAATGTTCCCTCAGATATTCCTAGAAGGCTGTATAGCCCTCTAGCTTGGGAGTCTGCATCTTTACACCATTGGACTGTCATGAAGGTAAACTAATATTTTGTAATTTTGTTGTTTAAGCACTTTGTTTACCTGAGCTTTCGACCTAAGACTTGATGTAGTAATCAAGTCTTATGCAGTTGTTTTTATAATTGCTTGCAGTTTAAAGTATTTCCATTCATTTTCTGTTGCAGGATATGGGGAAGGTTCCTCCTGCATACGTCTTTGCTGCTATTATACCTGCTGCGATGGTAGCGGGACTTTACTTATTTGACCATAGTGTAGCTTCACAGCTGGCACAACAACAGGAGTTCAATCTAAAGAAGCCTTCTGCGTACCATTATGATATGTTGTTGCTGGGACTTATGGTATGTGTCACACCATATTAAGATCAATGAAGATTTGTTTCTGTCACATTCAAGCAAGAATTAACACTTTTTCTCTTTCATGAAAAATTGGTCCCAGACACTGCTTTGTGGATTGATTGGGCTTCCTCCTTCTAACGGGGTCCTGCCACAGTCAACAATGCACACTAAGAGCCTTGCTGTTCTTAAGAGGCAGGTGAGTGTAGTGAATGAATGTCAATGAAAATTCTCAACTTTCTTGCTAGCCATCCAGCTAAATCAAATACTTAATTCATCTAATCTATATGCAGTTGATTCGAAAGAAAATGGTGAAGAGTGCTAAGGAAAGCATAAAACAGAAAGCTAGCAACTCTGAAATCTATGGAAAAATGCAATCTGTTTTCATAGAGATGGACAACTCGACTACAGTAAATTTCTCAATTTGAACATGCTTTTTATTGATATTCTCCAACAATTTAGCATTACATTGGCAATTGATATCTATCTATAGAGGCATGCGTATTCACTTCACACCTCCCTTAATTCTATGAAAATTAAAGAACTTTGAGTTTAACTGGTAATGTTAGTTGGGGAAACAAAAAGAGAGAAGAAAGATCTCCTTTCAAGTACTTCCTGAGACCTGAATGGTTTCTATCGCAGCCTACATCACAAGTTAAAGAGCTGGAAGATTTGAAGGAGGCAGTAATGAAAAGTGAAAATAAAGGGGATAATGCAAAGGATGAATTTGATCCTGAGAAGCTAATTGATGATTACCTGCCTGTCCGAGTTAAAGAGCAGAGAGTGAGCAATCTGTTACAGTCTCTTCTTGTGGCAGCATCTGTTTTTGCTATGCCAGCCATCAATAAGATACCAAAATCAGTTCTGTGGGGATACTTTACTTACATGGCCATTGACAGTCTTCCAGGGAACCAATTCTGGGAAAGGCTGTTACTTCTCTTCATCACCCCTAGCCGGCGGTACAAGTAAGTAAATCTTCATCTTTAGTAAGCAGCATGATGGTCCATTGACATTTTGGATCACAGTTTAGACACAATATTAACATTTATTATTTCAGCATATGAGAACAAAACTCTTCTTTTGTAAGGGAACTTGGAGTCAATGAGTGAAATTAAATCCAGAAACATTTGGACCTTAAAAGGGGTGGAGTTTACATTCATAAGTTGCCCACTAGGCCCTATGTTTAACAAAATGAACATACTGAATGTTTCAGGATTTCCTAACTCTTTACAATTTTTACCAATATTTCCAATGTGTGAAATATTTGTGAGTTTAACTTCCAACTCATATTACTAATTCGGTTGTGATCATTTTGGCAGGGTCTTGGAAGGTGGTCATGCTTCCTTTGTGGAGTCGGTGCCATTCAGATACATAGCCATATTTACACTCTTCCAGCTTGTATACTTCTTGGTCTGTTTTGGGGTGACATGGATACCTGTAGCCGGCATTTTGTTCCCCTTGCCATTCTTCCTTCTCATAATAATAAGACAGCATCTCCTCCCCAAATTCTTTCAACCATATCACTTGCAGGAAATGGACTCAGCTGAATGGGAGGAAGTCGCTGGTGCCCCAAAACGTTCTCTCAGCATTCCCAGGGTATGCAATATCTACTGTCTTCCAATATTTATCTTCCACATTTTGTCAATATGAACAAGTTTTATGATCATCATCCTTATTATACCTTTGTCCCATCAATCTGAACAAATGTAATTCTATTCATTAGGAGTTAGAAACTTCTAACGAAGATGATGGAATGGAGATGTGTGATGCTGAGATATTAGACGAGTTAACAACCAGCAGAGGGGAGCTGAAGATCAAAGCCAGCTTCAGTGAAGAGAGACGTGGTCAGGTAGATTATCAATAACTTTTCATCCTAAAACGTATTGACTTGAGGACTAGGCCTAGTGGATCTCAAAGCAATTTTAGTGTAATGGTTCATATCATATATATCTAAACGAAAATGGTAGTACAAATTTCATCTATGTATTAATTTGAATGAGTGCAGGGAAGGAGATGTGCTCATATCATATGTGCTGTCTCTTTGTGCTTTTGCAGATTTACCTTGGAAAAATTGGCGAAATAGAGTGAAAGATGAGTCAGATCGGCCATGAAAGGAACGAGATATGAAGATAATGTAGACATGAGATTTGAGGATTGAGTAGCATACCAGTAAAAGAAGAGTAGGCGTAGGCTGAACCAAAGTGTCATTGTTAAGTGTTTTTTTTTTTTTTTTTTTTGGGGGGGGGTGGGGGTTGGGGTCCGAGTCACTGTGTTTGTGTGTAGGTGAAAGATAGAAAAGAAGATGTACTGCAGGTTAGTTATTGTTCAGGTTAATTTGAATTGGTTGCTATCACATATTACAACCAATTCAACATGCATGGGGATGGAGTTTGATGGTTTGCAGCCAATTCACATATTACAACAAACACCATAAATAGCACTGGAGATTGTTTCTCTTTAATTTTTGTAATACACATCTTTTTGTATGGGAGCGACCTTTTGGGTCAAATGGGTTGAAAAATATTCTCCATGTAGAAGTTCAACAGAAACACAATATCAACCATTCAAGTGGAGATAAAATGATCAACATACCAAGAGAGTAACTCCTATACAAAAAAGAAAAAAAAAAGTGCTCATTCCCCTCTATATAAATGGTAAATGTATGTTCAGTCAGTTGGCCACGGCGTTTATGTCAAAGTTCAATTTCCCCTCCTATTAGTTACAAATTTAATCACCAAACTGCAAATTATTGGAAACAATATCAAGATTTAAACCCCAACCAAAAATCCTATTAAGGAGTAAACACACAAAGCAATCAAAACCAAGACCTTATTGGTTCTGTTTTCTTAAGGACCAAAAGCCATTCATTCACGTAGAAATAAAGAGTTAAAAGAATAATAATTCCATCCATCCAACCTAAAAAAGAAAAAAATGAAGCCCAACGAACGACAATAGAATTATAGGAAACGACAAATATTACGTTACTCTTTCCATTTTTTCTTTTATAAATTTTTCTTTATCTAAAAATTGCAAATTGCAAGTGTGCAACAAAGTACTTGACTTATCCTTACCGCCCTAAGCCTCTCTTGTTCTCGCTCTCCCTTGCTCGTTTCTCTCTACCTCTGGCTCCCACATCTTAGCACAGACAAACGGGTAAGTAAAGTCTCTATCTTTTTCAGGTTTTTGCTTTAAATTTCAATTTTTGCATTGCTTTCATCCCTAAAACTCATCACCCCATCTCAACCACAGACAGCATGTTCGATTATGATATCTGGGTTTCTGTGTAAATTGCGTTTGGATTTGGTGCTTTGGTGGGTTTTTCTGATTTTCAAATTATGTGGGTTTACAAGGAATGTCCTAGGTTGTTTAACCCTCAATAGAATATGTAAGTCCTTTGCCGGAATTGCTTCATAAAAGAACTTCTCATCATTTTTACCTTTCAAGCTAACTGCAAATTGTATTCACTGGTTTTGGCGATGACTGGGGTTGGAACCACTGCAAAACAATTTGGGAACTTGTTGATAAAATTGTTATTCAATTTCGGTGATGACTGTTTTGAACCCCAAAAGTTTACAGCCACTAAAATCCTTTTACTAAAATCGAATTAAGGGATAAGACTTAGCCTTTTAACTTACTTAGTTGTTTTGGGAATTGAAGGGTCAGTAAGTTCTCTCCACCATTCTGCATTAGGGTTTTTCTTTCAAAATACTCACTTTCTCTATCTGCAACCTGAAATACTCTAATGTACCTTAAAACAAAAGGCAAAAACAAAAAAAAAAGTGTTTGTTACAGTATTTAATTTTGTTTTCTTTTTATTTACAGAGAGCTAGTTTGGAAATTGAGCCATGGCATCCCAGATAATTAGAGAATGGGCTGGAATAAATAGCTTCGCACCTGCCACCCAGACTAAGTTGCTTGAATTGCTGGGAAAACTGAAGCAAGAGGTTCCTTTTTCTTTGCTATGTTAATTACATACTTTATTCTTATTTTATAATTCAATGTTTTATTTTGTTGTAATTCTATTTTAACTTTGTTTATTCTTGTGTGGTGTGGGTGTAGAATGTGAACAGTTTGACCATTCTTGTGATGGGGAAAGGTGGAGTTGGAAAATCATCCACTGTCAATTCACTCATTGGTGAAAGGGCTGTTTCTATAAGTCCTTTTCAGGTGTGCTCTTGCTCTCGTTTTAGTCTGATTTGAGCGGTTTCTTCACCTTGCCTTTGTAAATACACTTGGAATGTTTTTTTATTTTTTTTGTCTAGTCTGAAGGAACAAGAGCTGTGATGGTTTCACGTTCAAGGGCAGGGTTTACATTGAACATCATTGACACCCCCGGGCTTATAGAGGGAGGATATGTTAATGACATGGCACTTAATAATATAAAAAGGTTATTTTTTGCTGTATGTATTTGTAAATTTTTCAGTCTCTTGGGAAATGTGTTTCTGGCTCTTGTTCAAGAATTTATTTAATAATTCTAATGGACTATTAGTTCTGTTGGTTTGTTTGAGCAGTTTCCTTCTGAACAAGACCATAGATGTGCTACTCTATGTGGATCGATTGGATGCATATCGGGTGGATAACCTGGATAAGGAGGTTGTCAAAGCCATAACGGATAGTTTTGGTAAAGGAATATGGAATAGGGCTTTGGTTGTCCTGACACATGCTCAGCTCTCACCACCAGATGGTTTGCCTTATGAAGAGTTTGTCTCCAAAAGATCTGAAGCTCTTCTAAAAGTTGTTCGTCTTGGTGCTGGGTTGAAAAAACAGGATGCACAGGTGAGCAATCTCTTCCTCCCAAGTTTAGTCTTTGTTTTTAGCTCCATTTTTTTTTTCTGTTATATTGGGCATTTTCTTATTTGGTAAAGGCATTAGATAGGAACTTGTGTCCTGTTAGACTCCTAATAGAAAGGTGATGAAGCATGCGGAGGGGAGTTTATGCTTTGTGATAATAGATAAGCTTCAAATGGAGAAGATAAATACTCAAAATCCTGGTTTATGGGACAAGGATTTTAATTAATATTTGAAACTAGACAGATATAAAACATTTCTTTGTTACATGTGTTTGGAAGAAAATAAAGATATGAACATTTCCGTTATTTAGTGCAAGTAAATCCTAGGATATTCTCTTAGTTGGTCATTGCTCTGAAAAAGAGCAAAGCAGCCGTGCTGTAATGCTGACATGATTATGCCATTTTATGCCAGGTTGCTAAGAATAAGATTTGGACACCATGGTTCGCTTTTTATGTTTTTGTTTTTGTTTTGTGTGTGTCTTATTCTCTGAGATGGAGATTAGATGAATGTGATAGATTTTGTGTCTCAACATGTTGTAAGATATGCATGCCTGTCCCGGAGGAAGGTCCTAACTCTAAAATCTTCAATTAAGTTATTCTGAATTATGTGTTATGTTCATGTTTGACAGAAATTATTTAACAAGAGGGTAGTTCAATGGGATTTATATTGGGACATGAAATACTGTACTGTTATGGATGCAAGTACAAACTAAAAATGAAAAAATCAAGAAAACTAGGTCTTTTGATTCAACATTTTTATTTTCCCTTTGTCAACGAAGAGTAGTCTTGTTTACATTAACTGGGTTCCATGAGTTTCTTGTGAGTTTGATGAATTTGATTTATGACTTAAGTTTTGAATCCATCCTTATATAATACTGAGTGATATAGTTTTCCTGTATTCTCTTAGGCTTCAAGTATTCCTGTTGTTTTGGTTGAGAACAGCGGGAGATGTAACAAGAATGAAGGTGATGAAAAGGTTAGTCATTTTCCTTACGTCATGTTTTAGTCGTTCCCCTAAAGTTCAGTTATTTATTATTCCATCTTTTTGTTGGTTGTTCTTTGGTAACAGGTTCTTCCCAATGGAACTGCTTGGATACCTCATTTAGTCCAAACAATCACAGAAGTCATCTTGAGTGGCAGCAAGTCGATCTATGTTGACAAAAAGTTGATTGACGGGCCAAACCCTAATGAGAAAGGAAAGTTTTTAATTCCTCTGATCTTAGCAATCCAGGTGAGCTTGTACATACTTTATACCTGGAGTTCTTTTTTCTCTCTATTGATGCTCTATTGATGCAAGGACTAATTATCTATTTTCATTTCTCTTTTCCTGTTAATAGTATTTCTTTGCCATTAAACCGATTGAACGAGCAATCAAGAATGATATTGCCAAAGAGAGTAGACCATCGTGGGAGATGCGGGATTCCGGTGTAGCTGGTCGCAAGTTTTGATTTGGTCTTGGGCCATCTATTCTCTTGAAAGTTTTACTGGTGTTTTCGTGTTCCGATGCTGATCATCTATCTTTTCTTTTCTTTTTTCCTTTTTTCTTTTGCCTTTTTCCGGGTAGCAGTTAAAGTAGTCAGTTGTGAGATTCTGCAGTATGAGTATTCTGCGGCATATGGATGTTGTCTTGAGGAATCAGATTTTGTACTGTAATTAGCACATCCTTTATGTTATTTGTGTTGCCATATATTAAGTGTTGCATGTGTGAAATACCTTCTTTTGTTGACTGATCATACTTAGAAGTGTCAAATGGGCCAGGCCGTGCTGGTCCGGCCCATTTAAATTCGTTCTTTTAAGTTATTTGTGTTGGGCCGGGTTGGCTTATTTAATTTATTTGGTTGTGCTGTACTGACTCATTTAGTAAAATCATTTATTATAATTCGGCCCAAAATTCAAATCCACATTGAAACTGGCCGGGCTGGACTCGGGCCTAAGCACCAGCCCATTTAATTTGAATTTTTTTCACTTGATTTATTTTTATTTTTATAGAACTTATGTTTAGTTTAGGAACTGACAGTAGAACTTATATGGCATGACTGTCAGTTCCCATCTCTCTCTCTCCCTAGACGCATCCTGTTCTGTTCAATTGGTGTTTGAATTCTTTAGCTAGCAAGTGGGTATTTGAATTTTCCCTTTTCGATGGTTAGTGAGTGTGGTCGTGAAACTAGAATTACATCCAACCATATGACCAAAAAAGAAAACAAAAAGAATTGGCTAAGTAAATCCCTTTACAATTTGGCTGTATTCCATGTCCTTTCTTGGTAGGTAGGAAGTAGGTACCCTTTACAATTACGAATAGGATTGTGGCATGTAATTGGTTTTGCTTTAGGTTTAAGAGTAAGGTGGCTGGAAACTGGGAAATAGTTCTTCATGTTAGATCATGTAAGATGAGAGTCTTTGGGGGCATGGAAAGCTGTTGGCTTTAAGACTTTTCAGCATCGTTTAAAGGTTTTGGAAACTTAAAACTTAAAGTTCTCAAACTAGCTACTCATTTACAACTTTACTGTATATGTATCAGTTGGCTTATGCTATACAAAGAAGAAAGCTTCATCTCACATTTCTTTCTTCATGCTAGAATTTTCAAGATCCAAAATTTAATTAGGAGGCTGAAAGTTAAACATTACTAATTGGCTTCTTTTGATTACCTGTCCCATGAATTGGAGATTAACTAGTAGGATTCATTCATGTCCCTTGGTTAGGCTGATCTCTGGACAAGACCATTTGGTGGAGTCATGATAGTATATCTAAGGTGTATTTAGAAGTTAATCCTGTTTTCTGGGATTAGTCATTGGTATCTTTCAAAGTTTCAATCCCCTAATTTTATTGAAACCTCAAACTATTATCTAACTTTTCAAGAAGAAACAACAGAATTTGAGGGTTTGTCCATCATATATATAATTAAAGAGTCAACTCCTTTCCTTTAATTATATTGATCGGGACCCCTTGAAGAATGGTGTTTTGGCTGTTCAAACCATACGCAACAACATAATGGCATCTACACTGTTGGCAACAACAGCTATCACTTTGAGTTCTCTGATCGGTGTATTTGTGAGCACGTCATCAAACTATGGCAACACAGCATCGAGATTAGTTTATGGCAATAAGACTGCATTTCTCTCTCCGATCGAGCCAAGCTTGGTCTTGGGCCCTGTTTGAAGCGGCCCAGGTCAAGCCCGATCCATGTCGGGCTACGAGCCAATCCAATCTATTTGACCTTATTTTTTTATCTCAGTCCGGCCCAAACTTTTATGCCGTGCTGAGCACGGCCCATTAATATTTGTGCTTGTGTCGTGCCGTGCCCCATTTAAACGGGCTGGGGTCGTGCCATGCTGGGTCGGCCTGTCCCGTTTAACACCTTTAATACTTCAAGTATGTAAAGGCGCCCTTCTGTATATTTGAAGTGACTCACTACGGATCCCGAGCCTCTGCATTTAGGGACTGCATTTACCAGTATTTGAGAGAATCTTGAACATCCATTAAATCTAATGGGTAAAAGCAAGCCACATAACAAGTTATTTTTTCTCCCCAAAACGCAGAATTTAAAGCTTACTCCATTAGTTTTCTAGCTAGCCTTCTGTTTTATGGGTCAAGGTTTCATTCCTCAGCTGATGAACAAAATCGAACATCTTTCTATACCAAATGTTGGAACCCAGCAGAGCAACGCCGATACCTATTCGCCTTTACCCTTTGCGTTTTTTTTGTTTCTATCCTAAGAGATTTTTTTTTTTTTTTTTAAAGCGTAATGCTAGGTTTACCACATTTTTCATACCACCATATTTCTAATAGAAGTGGAGCCCACCAATACAATGAGACCCACCTCTATTAGAAAGGTGGTATACAATGTGGTATGAAAAATGTGGTAAGCCTAGCATTTTCCTAGTTCATAACGCATTTTATCATTATGTATCTAGGCTTCACCACTGGTGTTTCATGTCTCAGTCGCTAAATCGAGGACACCCCATAAAACGAAGGGCCAAAGCCATTTTTTCATCAACGGGCTCACCACAACCTGATACTCAACCAAAATTAATTTGGTTCAATACATGATCTTCCTGAAAAACTCACCTTTTCTTTGATCAACTATACTCTGATGCTCAACTCACTAGAGGTTTGTTTTTTCATATTGAAAAACTCATAAATATGGGTAACAATTGTGCCAATGCTTTTCTGTGGTTGAAGAAAAATTGTTCTCTGAATTCATTGTAAATTCTGCTATAAAAAACAAAAACAAAAAGAATAAGAGGAAAAATTAGGGAAAGTTAGAAATGGTGTGTTACGAGAGAGAAGAATAAGAAACAAAATCCAGTGTTGATGCTGGTTGGTGAACAATGTTGGATTACTTAGTTGTTTAAGATTTTTCCGAATGCATATAAATGTACAATATTTTACAGTAGAGACTCGATTTTATTCATCATAGGAAGAATAAAATTTTGCCCAAAAGAGAAGATGGAAAATTGATGCCGTTAGTTAGCTGCAATAGTGTGTTTTGCGAGAAAAAAAATATATGCGACGTAACTTGTTTTTACCCATTGGATTTAATGAATGTTCAAGATTCTCTCAAATGCAGGTAAATCCACAGGATTTAATGAATGTTCAAGATTCTTTCAAATGCGGGTAAATTCACAGTCCCTAAATGTAGAAGCTCATTGATTCACTCAGTATATGTGTTACAACTTCACAAAAATTGAAGTTTAACACTTTAAAAAAATTGAAATTTAACATCATTTAACTGTCACACTATCACACTATCACGCGATGTTACGTCGCATATATTTTGTCAATGAAGCACTGAAATTTTTTTCCCACAACCGAGCATCATGCACATAAGCCAGTGTCGGAAACATGCTTCGAAGTAAAGGGAAATCAGACAACCGTCAAAAGAAGAAAAGAGACAAAATTATATCATACGATTTCTGTTTGATCCCAAAGAATAAGGCAACAATTAACATCAAGTTGAAATGCATATATTATGAGAAAAGATGTCTTGTTTCTTTTATACCTCCTTTAGGTCCCCTCCCTAGAGCTGACACACTATCACCAGATAATTTAACCTACGACTACAGATATGATCCCCTCCCCAAACTAATTCAAAATTGATGAATTCCATAATGCGCATCAAGGCCAAAAAGATGCACCAACAAAGAAGAATGTAAACTGACGGGGTCAGCACTATATGGATGAAACAAAGAACCACAAAAAAATTATCTCCGGCTTGTGGCCTTGCCCTTGCTTAGACTCGCAAGTTCCTCGATGAGCTTCTTCTCATCATTGCTCAATCTCTTTGGGATTTCAACCTGCACTCGGACCAGCTGATCACCTCTCATGTTGCTCTTGTTTAAAAGAGGAACACCTTTCTTGGCCATCACAAGGGTCGTGTTCGGTTGAGTCCCAGCTGGAATCTTCAAATCAACCATGCCGTCAACTGTTGGAACCTTAAGTGTAGTCCCCAAAATTGCATCAATATACGACACCTTGCAGGTGTACAAAATGTTGGTATCATCCCGTTTGAGGACAGGGTCTGGGATAACTTCTATAATAACAAATAGGTCACCAGGAGACCCGCCCCGCCTTCCAGCATTACCTTCATTTCGGACTCTTAAACGGCTTCCAGAGTCAACACCAGCTGGAACTTTAAGACTGATCCGCTTCGTCCTCCTCACCCTACCATCCCCGGAGCAAGTGTTGCAGGGGATGGATGTTTCCCCAGACCCACCACATGAAGAGCATGTCATGACCTGCTGGAAGACACCTAATGGAGTCCTTGCTGATTGAACAACCTGACCTTGCCCACCACATGTGCTGCATCTGGATGGCTTGGTGCCTGGTTTAGCACCCGAACCATTGCAAGTCCCGCAGCTCTCCAACCGGCTAATCTCAATCTCCTTTTCGACCCCAAAAACTGCTTCCTTGAAGTTCAAGACAAGATTATAATATTCGTCTTGTCCATCAACCGCTCGACTCCTAGAACCTCTTCCCCCCATTCCGCCCATTCCGCCCATCCCACCCATACCGCCCATGCCCTCAAATAGTGACTCAAACAGATCAAACGGATTGCTGAAATCCTGAAATATTACAGTTCACCATCCCACTGTAAGAAAGTAAAGATACAATGAATAAAACTATTTTTTCCCAATCAAGATTCGAGAGGTACTTACCCCAGTACCCATACCAGCACCTTTAAGTCCAGCCTCTCCATATTTGTCATATAGTGATCGTTTTTCATCATCAGACAAGACCTACAAAGATTAAATAATTAAAATAAAGACTACAACAGCCACCACATCAATGATGCATAATAAAACCATGTTTTTACCTCATATGCATTGCTAATTTCCTTGAATTTTGTTTCTGCCCCTGGTTCTCTGCAACACAGAAAAGAATAATTCCCACAAAATGAAAACAGACAACATTTACCAAATAGATTGGTATAAACTAAAGCTAAGCTATAAGGGAAGTAAAGGAAAGACTTGAAAAAAAACAATTCCACTTGCAAAACAGATAAACACCGGTAATATATATATCAAACTTCATAAGAGGAAAATTCTGACTTCAGCTACCCTACTAGAACAGTTTTACTTCTATCTCTTCAATAGTGACAAAAAGGGAAAAACTAATGTGCCAACTCCAATAACTTGTGGACGGGTTTGCATGTCTTGACATTGAGACAAGGTAGCCCAGCACATCAACTTCCAAAAATCCAGACACGAGACATCCACTACACATATATATATACATAATTTGATAGTTCGATTAATATCTATATTTGAGAGAATACTCGCTTGGAAAAGAACCACAGGTAGTGCTGAAAAAAAATTCCTCACGAGGGACAGCAAGAAAGTTGGGCATTTTTGATAGGACAGAAAAGGTTGCACCATTTTAGCAAAAATATAATTTGAATATACGACCATTAAGAGATAGAGATGTTCAACTCAGCCTCAATGCTTCAATCAAGCTTTGTGTCCTTTTCTAGTGTTCATCTTACCAAACCCCCGCTTACAACACAGCCCATGAAAACTGACTAATCTAAACTCCGGTCACTTTAGCCTGGGTGGTGAGATAAGGAACCAGATGCATTTTGATCAGATTCAGGTCTACCAATTTTGAAACAGCCACATAGCCCCAAGAAATTAGCTACTGCAAGTGATTTCTAGCAAGCTGCCCTTTTCAAATCCAACTCATTTTTCCACTTTACATACATTCATCCAAACCTTAATTTGCTCTACCAAAGCCTTTATGCATCTCCTTCGACAACCCTAAGATTTAAATCACAAGCTACTAAAATCCCCAGGCCAAGGTATGAACCTATATCCCACAAGCAGCTTTTTTCTCTTAAAGCTGTACCACTATTGACATGCTATTGACATGTTATAAGGGATATGAATAGAGCCAACGGTTTGGGAGAATATTCTTCATGGCCTTCGATTTGCACTTATTTCTGTTGGTATGCTACAGTTGTATATAATGAAAAATAAACTAACCATAAACCTTCAAACATACTACCATCAAATTCTATGGACCATGCTGATAGATCAATAACAAAACAATCTGGCTCAACATTCAATTGCAATGTAACACAGCTGAGATTACTTTTTTCATAGGACAAAACACAACACACATGTGTTTGCATGCATGTGCACATGCACACACGCAGGATAAAAGATCGAAAGTGAATTTAAGGGCAAAGAGGGAAAAGAAAATGGTAGACACTATTATTCAAAATTAAGTTGGCAATACTGACTTACTTGTTTACATCCGGGTGAAAACTTCTTGCAAGCTTCCGGTAAGCTGAAATGTGAAAAGTATACAGAAGAGAAATTAGAGGATGATAAAATCTACAAGAAAAAAAAATACATAATAAAACCAAAAAAGCACAAACCATGATTAATTCAAGCCACACATCCTAATGTATTAAACCTTTCAAGCACAGGAACATCACACTGGATGCTTTATGCATCCAAAAAGATAGAAGCTTAGTTTTATTTTCTGATCTGTACCAAACCGAAGCATTTCAGATATTAGGTTCCTATACCAAGGGTTACTTTGTATTTCTGTTATAGAAATTCATTCATAATGATAATATGAAATATTGCAAACAGCTTTAAAACACACGCCTTGGCCGGAAGATGGCATTGTTATTCTTAAAATGCGTATGTACCAAATCTAGTGAC
The DNA here is from genome assembly GCF_965620075.1 of Prunus avium. Lineage (NCBI taxonomy): Eukaryota > Viridiplantae > Streptophyta > Magnoliopsida > Rosales > Rosaceae > Prunus > Prunus avium. The sequence continues at coordinate 6,614,259 of NC_142286.1, forward strand.
ATGAGTTGTTTTTCACCTTATCCCAAAATTCAGAGAGGGTGGAGATTGGAGAACGTATATATAAGAATATATAGAGCATAGTAATATATCATAGAAAAGCAAGTGGAAATATTCTGCCAAAGGTGCACAACCAAGTTACATCAGGTCAAATTATTCAGTTGAATTTGAGGGGGCAAAACTTCCTATGACTTCAGGAAACTAATTGTCCAACTACCTCCAATAGCATCCTATTGGTTGTTTCTTCAGCCCCACAAGGGAAAAATCATGAGATTAGCTTCTAAAAGAGGTTGATGAAAGTAAAGACGTGAGACTACTGAAATCACTATTTATATCTATGAATGTATACATTCAAGAAGTGGATCTGACTTTTTTCACAATACAATACAGTCCTCACACAGTAGAGGGTTTCATATTATATTTCAAAATGTTCAGTTTTGGATGCCTGGATACCAAGGGCAAGGAGTCTTGCTGAAATGGATGGACTGTATACATGCAATGTACAGCAGAGAAATTTCCTTAATGAAATTTTGAACATGTATCGGATGTGCAGAAAAAATGAGATAAACATGCAAGGCTAAGAGAGAATTAACAACTGAATATCATAATGGAAGCAGTTTTCTCTATAAACAGATCAAATCTCAAATCAACAAAAATGACTAGTTATAAAATTATAGCAAAAATAAAAATTAGCAAATAATAAGAAAGCATATAAAAGCAACAGAAACAATACACTGACAATAGTTTTAGGAAAAAAACAAAAGAAAGAAATAGAAGTGTACATACCACTTTTGATTTCTGATTTACTCGCATTTCTTGAGACCCCAAGAACAGAATAAAAATCCTGGATGTGAGAATGAGTTTAGATCAATTGTGAAACGGTTGATGAACACTCATTCAATTAAGCTTCTTTATTCAAGGAAGTAAAGGTAAGTAAAACCAATGTTTGTTATACTCACAGAATCTGCTCTAACTATGAATCTCGCTCCCCTACTGCGATGTGAAGTTTGAGATGGGCCTGCACAGAATAGAGCATTCAAGGAATCCCGAGAGAAGAAGCTTGAACTCGGTGCCCCCAAATAGCCTATTTTGCTTGTAACACTGCATTCAAGATGATCCTTAAACTAATACTATATAAAATCTAAGAGATGTTGGTAGCATGTTAAGCAGATGTGCTTTAATTTAAAATTTGAAACCAAATAAACCAAAGAAACAGATATAGCATATATAGAGAAAACGTCAACCGGTACTGGTGTTTTATTCTAAATGATAGTCTAAAGTGTTCGTGATATAATAGGAATATAATCAGAACTTTATAACTGGAGTGAATGTTGTTCAATAGGCTCTTAAATGTTAAAAAACAAAAACTTACCAGCATTGGGATGTGAGCATCTTATTCATGGCACAGGGCCTTAGCATAGTCTGAGGACGAATACCCCATTGAGCAACCCATGTACTTCCAGAAGGTATTATTGCCATTTAGTTAACTTTCTGTGAGCACTGAGCACAAACACACACACGTATATAAGGGATATTCAAGTGGTTCAATCCAAACATAGTTGGGGCTAACATTGAAAAAATAGTTCAATTAACTACTATTTAGAGAAATTGTAAAAAATAATGATAATAAATAAATGAGAAACTGATCACGCAGTGAATGGAGATAGAAGGACTAGTCAACCTACACAAGGCCCAGATATCAAGAGCCTCTTCCCTCTCGCTACATTCTTCCCTTCTTATCTCATCTTTGAAGTTTATTACAAGTATTTAATGCCTCATTTGTTATTATTATATTACTATTTTTAAAAGTTGGTAAAGCTATCCCTTCCTCTTATTGAGTTGTTATATTTTATTCACCGCGCCTTCTTTTTGGGCCACCTTGTAAAAATGGTTTACATTTGTCATATTTCCCTTTCCATGTTGTCTCTCATTCTGTCCAGCATCCATTTTAATTGCATTCATGATCTCTTAGAACTATGAATTATAATTCTTAAACTTACAATTTTCGAGTGGCGCTGTTGCCACCCTCTCTATACACTCAGACCCGTTCAAATAATAAAAAGATACTAATCCATTCATCTCACCCCCTCACCCCCACCCCGGCGCGTTAATCCTAAATTACCCTTGCTTCTTCTTATTCTTCCCTTTTCCCTAGCCCTAACCCCAATGCTTACTAAATAAGATAGACAGCAGCCATGGGCACTGCCCGACCCCCATTAGCTTTTTTTTCATCCTCCATTGCACACTACTGGTGGTGGCACATTACTTGGCGCTACCAGTCATGGGTGCCAAACAACCATATTTCCTGGATACCGCACCTTGGAATGATGAAAGAAATTAGAGAACCAAGTAGTGCTAGATGCAATATATTGAAGTTTACATAAATTATATGAAGTAATTCTTGAACAGCTATATTAGAATAGCAATATTGAAAATCCAATTATTAGAACAGTACATTTGATGCCATAATGTGGCAAAACTCTTCTGGCGCAAAGGTGTTTTGGAAATTAATGAAATGGTCATGCCATGGTGGATACCGCACCCAAGACATGGGAAACCGGGGCCACTCCTTCAATGTTTTATTTTCAAAAAGTCAGGCTTTTTAATGAATTATTGTTTTAGTTAATTTCATATAGAGATAAAACTGTAATTTTTTTATTTTTGTAAAAACTGGGCCATAGCGCTGGCAAATATGGTTTGGGATGGCGATAGCGCCACTCCAAATTCATTCTAAGATAGACTACTCGTTACCCTACTGTATATCTTAAACTTTGTACATATTATCTTTAATCAGCCAAATTGAGTTACTTTCTTTTACCTTCTTTGTGAATCTCTTCACCTTTTATCTCCGACACATAGCATAAAACTGCATATCATCACTGGGTTTAATTAACTTATGAAAATGATCTCAAACCAACCCCTTTTTTTTCTTATGAAGAAATGTTTGTTTTCGTTTTCTTGAGATTGATGGCAGCAGTAGATAAGAATGCATTCACTTTAAAGGCCTCAAAGGCTATACTAATACAACTAAACGTTACACACACCAGAAATGAAAGATTTAAGGAAATGAACAACCAAAACAGTAGAAATATTTATATATAGGCTTTCTATAGTAAGGTCCCTATTCTTCTATTTATGGGTTGTAAACCAATGATCGGAACCATTCAGTTTTTAGGTTCTCTTTCAACGATTATCCATGCAAAAAAAAACAGCTAAATCAGAAACTGTTTAGACATTTAATTATCCACATTTACGATTCAAATTTATCTAACAAACTGCGTTTTTCTGCACATTTTTTAAGACTAAAAAACTTTCATCTGGATGATTTTTTGAAGGGTAACCTTAAGATAACCTAAAATATAGATGGTTCGGATTGTGGAAATAAATTGTTGGGTAGCCTAGCCCTAGAAAGGATGTGTGCACTTTTCTTACAATAAGGACATTCTTAACCTACAAAAATTCACAGAGATACACACACACATAAATATACATATATATATCAGAGAGAGAAGCTAACAGAACCTTGAAGATAGAAGAAAATTGCATCAAACTCAAGTATCTCAATTAGTAGGTGGAAACAAAGAGTCTTTGATGGCATGTTACATTTCAAATGAAAAATTAACACAGACAAGGTGAATTGAAACCGAAGGACGGAAAGGACTAAAAGTAAAATTACCTGATATGCGATACGAACCGCGAACCCAGTGCTCAAAGAACCCTAGCAACGGAACAGCAAAGCTAAAGGATGAGAAATTAAGAAAAATTTAAATAAAATTAGGAAAATGAATTTGTGAAACCCTAACGAAGGTGAGAGAGGGATTACAGTGAGAGAATTTTGGTGGAGCTGAGCTGAGCAGAGCAGCGATGGATGGCGCTGTGGGCGCACAAGCAGAGAGCTGTGGATGGCGCGGAAGTGAGGGCTCCAAGTGAAGAGAGAGTTTCAACAGGGAATGGATGAGATTGCGTGGCTACGACCACTGAAGTACTAAACGGTGCGTCCTGGCTTTGGTTTCGAAACAAATCAAAACGACGTCTCTAGATTCCTCACCATTTCAATAAGACTCGTTTTGAGGTCAATTTTTTAAAAATAAAGTGGTTTTAAAAACTAATTAGTAATGTTAACTCGATGATTCTTTTTTTTTAATCAAAATTAACTCTGCTATTCTGAAAAAATTAACTTATTATAAAAATTAGTTCATTATTTTCACATTTTCAAGAGGTCATGAGTTCAAATCTCGTAAATAGCAATAAATTTATAAAATTAGAAAAAGAGTAATGTTATTTGGACACACAACATTGACACACTTAGTGACACCCGCTGATGTGTCAATGTATCATCTGCTCTTCTTTTCTCCTCGTTTTATGTTCAGCGAATGATACATTGACACATCAGCGGGTGTCAACTAAGTGTGTCAATGTTGTGTGTCCAAATAGCATTAATGATATGAACTTTTTTCAATTAAAATTATTAATATATTCATGTAATTTGTAAGTTTATTATGTTATCGTTCTTTTTAATTAAAAAATCTCTTTTTAAAAAAAAAATTTGTCATCTCCGATGCTCCACAAATTTCTTAGTGTCAAATTTAGTATCACAAGCTATACCAAATTGGGAAATGAAAATGAGATTTGGTCTTTGTGGTTTGAATGGGACCCACCAAATTTCTTCTTATTCCTCCCAAATATTAAAATATATATATATAGGGGGTGGATCCGTGGCACCACAAATTTGACACAAGTTTTGACACAATTTTATAGCCTTTAGATGCAAGCACTTTCAAGGGCTAAGATTAAATGTGATTTTATTATTATTTTTATTTTATTTTTATTTTATTTTGATAACATAACAAATAAAATAAAATAGGCTTTTTATCACAAATGGTCCTTCACGTTTACGAAATTATCACGAATGGTCCTTGAGGTTTTTTTGTGACACTAATAGTCCTTAACGTTTGGGCTTTTTATCACAAATGGTCCCTGCCGTTATAAATTCTGTTAAGTGTGACGTGGAAGATAAGTGGAGCCCACATATCCAATCACATTGTGACATGTGGATAAAAAATAATTAAATAATTTTTTAATGAAAATTCCTTTTTTTCTTTTTCTGCAACTTTTCATCCACCTTCCTTACTCCGTCTCTCAGCCCCTCTGCCCTCGCTCTCCACCCTTTGCTCTCCATCTCCTCCCTCTGTTTTTTTCTTTGCCACCGCCACCTACAAGAAAAAAATATAAGATATACATTTTCATGAAATTGTGTACAACAATGTAGTAATTAAACCAAAATATTGATATCAGTGGAGCCCTAAATAGTTAGAACCTTTGAGACCTGAATGCACAACCTCTCTATCTATTTCTCACACAGTTTCTCTATCACAGTGATAGCAAAACGAAACTGATTAAGTTTTTTAGTACCTTGACTTCGTCATATAGCTTTTTCTCCCATGCCAGCAACTTATCCAAAACTCTAGCATGAGTTTCATGCTCTTCTGAGTCGAAGTCATCCTTGCCATCATCGACATTTGGAATTCCTCTAAAAGAACGATTCCATGTAATAACACGCATCACTCTAGCAGAGTGATCTATATGCCCTGCAAATGTAATCACAGTAATTGTAAACCAAACATCAGAAAACCACTCAAACATAACAAAACCCAACAACAGAACCACAAAAAGGAGAGCAAAGGGTGGAGAGCGAGGGCAGAGGGAGAGACGGAGTAAGAAGGGGATGAAAAGTTGCAGAAAAAAAAATTGGAATTTTCATTAAAAAATTATTTAATTATTTTTTATCCACATGTCACAATATGATTGGACATGTGGGCTCCACTTATCTTCCACATCACACTTAACAGAATTTATAACGGCAGGGACCATTTGTGATAAAAAACCCAAACGTTAAGGACTATTAGTGTCACAAAAAAACCTCAAGGACCATTCGTGATAATTTCGTAAACGTGAAGGACCATTTGTGATAAAAAGCCAATAAAATATTAAACTCACCACTTTTCAAGGTAACATAAATGTAGGCTATAATCTCTCCATCTCCTCCAATCTCATTTATTCTCACGTTTTGAGTTTGAACTTTTTTCTGATTTAACTTTTTTTCCTTTATCTGGAAACAAAGTTCTGAGTTGATCTCCAAACACGCAAGGATCTATTCCAGATTTTTCCACTCCAACACTTCATGCAATTTTCGCTAAATATTCTAGAGATTGTTTGAAAATCTTAATGTTAATTGTGCTAAGAAGCTATGGATACTTTTTGCTGCAGTTAGATGCTAAACTGTTTGAGAATGAACTTGAACTTCTCATGGTAAAAGACATTAAGAAATCCACAAATGTAAGAGGAAAAAGAAATTTAAATAGAAAGTAATCCAAGGATTTAGAGACTCAAAGCTCAAGAAATTAACAAAAGAACCAACATACAAGACTGCAAGATAAACCTCCCCAAATTTTGCTGCAAGATAGAGAAAGACAGTAGTTGAACCAAACCCCAAACGATAAAAAGACAGGATCAGAAAAAAGAAATTCATACTCAGAGAATTAGATTATACCATTTATTTATTAGATTGATTGAAATCTTAGGGGTAAAAAATTAATGGCTAACATGTGAAATATGGGAGGGAGAAGAGCTACTTGTTTAGTGCTGTTAATGATAGAAACTGTCAAAGGCAGAAAGAAGAAGAATAAAAAAAACAGAAGTAAACGCATGAAGAAGAAGATGACGTGAGAGAAAATGTTAATGCTTTTAGGAAGTTGGGAAAACATAAATGAAGAGAGATAAAATATTATAGTAAGTTAATTAAAATTAATTTCAACAAATAATTATTTAAAGAAAAAGAATCAGTTTGTTTAATCTTAACCATTCATTGTAGCCTAATCAAATGGTTATAAAATTGTGTCAAAACTTGTGTCAAATTGGTGGTGCCACGGATCCGCCCCCATATATATATTCTCACCATTAAATCAACTTTGAAAATAATCTCTCCACATCAGTAGATGACGTGAAATACTTAATGTTTTGTTTTTTGGCTAAATACTATGAGTGTCCCCACACTTGAAAGATGGGATTAAAACATAACAATTTTGAGTGATTTTATTTTAATTCTAAATTTTCTTCCAATCCCCAAGAAGAATTCTCTCAAAGCCCATTGGGTAAAAATTGGGCTTTGTTGAATTCTCTCAAAGCCCATTGGGCTATTGCTTCGAAATAAGAACAAATTGCTTTGAAAATATCTCATACTTGTTCACCCTGCCAGGTCCCCCCCCTCGGCCTTTATCTTCAGAAAGTGCATCCAACTAGCACCCACATCACACAGGCCCCTTCAAGTTGAAAGTCAAAAAAGACCAGAAAAAGTACACTTGTAAACAATAAAAATTAATGAAAAATAGGAAAAATAGACCACTCACTCGACACATCCTCCCACGTGTCCGATCTTATCCACTTCCCTCACCAAGCTCCCATCACCTACAACCCCATTTCATAATCCCCTTTATTTCTTGTACTTTCTTTCCCATTATACCCATACTTACTCTCTGCAAACACAAAAATATCTTCGAGTACAAACTCTCAAAGCACAAGCTTCACCTAGATATGGAAGTCCAGCCGGTAGAAGATGAAATCAGTCATCTCTGTCAAACGTTCAAAACCCAAAAAGCCACTGCACCTTTCTCTCCCACAGTTTCCATATTTCCATCTTCTCTTAAACCCTTCTCTGTCTTCCTCCTTCTGCGTACACTGCATTGTGAATCTGTGATCTACCATCGCCATGGCAACTCCTCTCACGTCTTTCAGACCCGTTTCGATCCGTCCCAACGCCTCCGGATCCCAGCGACCCGACCCGAATCGCCGCAAGCCCTCTTCCTCCAGCTGGTGGAACCCGCTCTTCGGCTGGTCGTCCGACCCGGCAGAATACATCACCGCTGATCCGGCGCTAAACTCCCGCTACAACGATCCGGTTTCTGGGACCGACCCGGCCCGACCCGGCTCCAGATTCGCGCTGGGGTGCTTCACGGAAGAGAAGGCGAAGCAGCTCCGGAAGAAGACCCTGGAGACTTCCGCATTCCACGATATCATGTACCACTCGGCCATCGCGTCTCGCCTCGCCTCCGATTTATCGGACCAGTAGCGAAATCAGTAGAAGACGGTGGTGCCGGAGCGCCGGCGGTTGCTGTTCTCCGGCGATATTAGGCCGGCTTCTACTTACTTAGTCCTTGCCTTTGGCTATGTAGCCACTTGGCATATTGAAATTTGTCGAAATGAAAATCAGAAAATATAATGATTTTATGATTTTGTGATTTGGAACTTGGATCTTTGATATTTTCTCCTTTTTGTTTTTTAGTTTTGTAAGATTTTGGTTGAATCTGGATGGTAATGGAAATTAATGTTGAATTTGATGATTGGAAACCCCTTCCTCCGTCACAATTTTTGAAGTTCAATTTTGATAATTTTGTGAAAATATTGGAAAGCATCAGGCTTTGTAGTAAGTTATTGTTAAAGTCAATGTGTGTTAAATTATTGAAGTGAGATTTTGAAAGAATTTTTTTATGGTAAACTCTACCAGAATTTGCTTGTATTTAATTTAGATGGACGCAAAGAATTTGTAGCTTTATATTTTGCAAGTGAAACACCGAAGTTTTTACATAACTCCAATATTACCGGAATATGTAAAATTGGGTACTTTTTTTCTTTGACCGTATTTTCCTCCATTGGGGTTTTCATGGCAAGGTTTTAATGATGCCACTTTAAGTGCACTTCCTTTTTCCAGTTTTTCTAGGTGTCATTTTTTATATCATATTGATTGTTATTGAAAATAATGAAGATTTAGTTAAATAAGTTTTTACAAATAAGTCTATTTCTCTTTGTTACACTTGATGCATTATTGGTTGGTTTCGGAGTATGCAGAAGTTTCGCACATAATTTACATGTTTTATAGCACGTTTCCGACATTTTATATATTTTTGTACCAATTTTGTCAACCGAAATCGACAGTGAAGATGCGGACATATTAGACATAGTGACCTTTGAGGTAAAGTCAGACAATTATTTTGGAGAGTTCTTGTGCTAAGGACCATTGGTGGCCCATTAGCCCAATTACATTAAGGCCCATTATAACTACACGTCCAGGCCGTATATATAAGAAATACTTACATGAAACGGGAATAACACTATTTTGCTATTTTCAGCCAATCACAATATGCCACGCGTAATTACTTTTTCATGTACTAGTCTGTGATTGACCTAAGATAACAAAACAGTGATATCCTCATTTCATACAAGTTTTTCTACGCATATAAATCTAAGCTAGCTTCGGGTGTTATTGTTATCTTTAAGGACACTTCCAGCAGTCAAACCCTTGCCATGGCAAGGGGGAGGCTAAGGTTGACACTATTCATGTGAATAGTGTCTGCCCTTGCAAAAAGTAAGTTGCACTTCCAGCAGTTGCCCGGACAAAGGGCAAGTACTATTCAAATTTATTTTTTTTCACAAATTTGTTTACCTAAACAATTAATTTGGACAATATTTTCGGATAAAATTTTTGGGTTCGTACTTGTCAATACTTGAGTAAAAAGTGAATAATAGTAGAAGTAGAAGAAAATGTAAGAGGATTTGGTGTTGAAAGTGAAGAGTTTTGGTAGGTATTTATAGAAGAAAAAAAATACATAATTTTTGGGTATTTTTTTAAAAAAATTTCGATTTTTTTTCATTTTTTTATTGCACAAAAATTGGCTGCTGTTGGATTGGAGGAAAAATTCTAATCGGAGAGCCCAGAACGCGACACTTGGCAGAGAGCTGTTGGCGACACTGTAGTGTCACTGTAGCACGATGATGTCATCCAGTCCACAGGCTGTCGCTCGTGCCCCCTCCCCCTTCGAGCCAGCCCAGGCTCGTGGACCCCACCACTTGCCCGGGCTAGCCTTCCTTGCTGGAACCTCGTTTTGGGCTCTTGCCCCCCCCCCTAGCCCTTGCCCTAGGGCGCTGCTGGAAATGCCCTAAGTCCACAAAGTGACACGTGTTATCCAATCTTTCTAGGCCATCATCATCAGTCCATACCCAATCACCATAAACCCAAATGGATATTTGAGTCAAAATCACCCTTCAATAGCCCGAAGAGTTTGGAGTCAAACACCTCAAAATAAGTTACCAAACCTATTTCTACGTTTTGAGTGATGCTAAGAAGACTATGTTATTGTACCACATCACAAATAGAGGTAGGGGCGCTAATACAAGTAGGTCATTCTATTAGAGGGTTGATACACAATGTGATACAGTAATATGGTCTTTATAGCATTTTTCCTACGTCGTATGGGCAAACCCAACTCTTCCAAAACATCGGAGCAAAAACAAATTAATACGTTTTATCCTCCATCAATTTGGACCCAACTTTTTTATTTTGAGTTTTAGATTGGAGATTGACACTAATAGTATGACAACTTAGAAACCTAATTTTTTGTAAAGGCCATTGTCCTACATTTTCTTAACAAATACAGTTGTTTGAGCTCAAATCACAAGTCTCCTTCTTCAGTCTACTTCACCACATACAGCCTGATCACTCGAGTTGATTGGAACACACTTCAGTACACATGCATCCATGTTGATTGTACCCCAAACTTGCATCCATGTCATTTATTCCCATCCATATTGCATGTCCTCCTCTCCCAACCTTCACCATCCAACAGATGCCATAATAAACTATAAAATTATTGCCGACCACAGAAGAACAGAAGCAAGAGGAAAAATCATAAAGTAATAATTTGGCTGGTAATTGCATTAAGAAAATGAAAACACACTCAATCAAGATGCCATTTTGCACATGGGTTTCCACTTGCCAAAAGGATATGCAAGATCCGATGAATTAAAAGATTTCCCAAACCCCTCTTGAATTTTGATTGATTATGTAATGGGCATTGTTTGATTCTGATGTTTTTCCATTGTTCCCACGAGCTACAAATTTAAAAAGATAAACGAATAATGGGTCTGAATTTTATTTTATTTTCTTTTATACAAGCGATATATTGGGGAGGGGGGATTCGAATAGGATGTCAGGTGCATGAGTTCGATCAAATCCATATAACGAGTGAAGGGTAATTTAGTCTTTTTATGTACAATCATGACCTCAGGTGGTGCATGAGTTCGATCAAATCCATATAACGAGTGAAGGGTAATTTAGTCTTTTTATGTACAATCATGACCTCAGGTGCAAGAGTAACTGCTAAAATGTATGTGTTCAGTATTTTTGGATGGCGATCAAATCCATATAATGGATGAAGGGTAATTTGGTCTTTTTAAACTGCAGTCACCTTCTGTGAAGGTCGATCCAAATTCTCTAAATATCAAAACAGGAACCGTTTCCACCGCAGCCATGTGGCTTTGCATGCTAAGATTCAAAGTTGGTTTGGGATCATATCATATAGTTTTATATATGAGTCACCCTCAAACCGACATCGTATAAGCAAACTTATTTGCAAAACACATGGATTTTGAATTGCTTGTTTAGAGACTAGAGCCTCCCCCGGAAGTTGTGCCTGAAATCCCAAGTTAAGGATCGGAATTTTCTAAATCTTTGAGTGATTTCAGGCAAAAAATATTATTAGCATCCTTAATTAATAGTACGTGTCAGTAGTTTCCTTTAACCAAGAAATTCCTAAATTCTTCGAGCTATGGAATTAATATTGCCAGAACAACATCTGTGGTTACACTCAACAAGAGTTTTATTATTATTATTAACTTTTTATGTGGATAAGTGTTCATTTCTCACATGATTGATTAAAAATTAGATCGAATTTTAGCCAAAAAATGTGTTTGAAACTAGGTTTTTATTTGAACGTCGCTACTGTTTTATAATACGCAACACGGTTTAATTCGTTATTATTATTACGTCAAAAGTGAATTCGTAAACTATCTTAATTCTAACTCATTTCATCGTGCTCCCCTATTAGCTGAGAAAGAAAATTTCATCAGTGACTTATATTGGGATACTCTTGGATTTAGATTTTTCCAACCAATCTTCCCTTTTTTTGTTTCGGCTTTCTAAATCTGATCCCAACCGATCAATCACAAATAATCGTAACACCTACTAATAATAGATAACTATAAAATTTTGTCTGTCTGGTTTGATGCTTGTCTCTTTGTGCAAGATTGCCCTAGCCGGTAGGTTTTCTTTGGACCAAATAAAACAAGAGTTTCGTAATATAAAGATTTTGAGTTTCGAGGAAGGTGGTGCTTACCTAAGGATTTCCAACAATGGCATTCATGTGGTTTAGTCCAACTTCAGTGGCACTCTCACAACACCAAGCAGTATATAAACTACTGCTCACTCCCTTTTGATCTCAAACCCAATTAACCTTCGAACCCTCTCTCTCTCTCTCTCTCTCTCTCTCTCTCTCTCTCTGGCTCTGAGCCACCATGTATAACAAGCTCAGCACCCTGCTGTTAGTTCTCTTGTGTGCAGCTAATTGCCACACAACCTTATCACTCGTCACAGATGGTAAGCTCTCGTAATTCTAGTTACGGTTTTTGATCTGCACGTATTATTATATATAGACGGTTCCGATCATTGAACTGATTTACAGTGTAGTTAGTTTTTAGAAAGGTACTCTCATTTTTTGCGTAAATGAGATCATCCTGGAAGATATATGAGTGTTTTTGAAATCAGTAACCTCAAAACACCTACAAATATCATGTAGCAGCCTCCTTGATCTACTTGATATTGTAGTTTTTTTATTTTTGGTGTTTGTTTAGGGTGGCTGCCATAAATATTGAAGATCGGTTGTTTTTAATTGATCTTGGTCTCTGCAATAAATTCAGATCCTCTTCAGCTCCATGAGGAGGTTATTGTTTTCATTAATATATTTCTAACTAGTCTGGTCTGGTCCTATAATAATATACTTCTGCTTTTGTATGAAAATGTCATTGCTCAAGAAAAAGTCTTTGTGGGGGGGGGGCATATGCATATTTCTCTCCCATACATTTACGGCTATTTTAACTCAATTTTTTTTTGCCAATTCAGTTATTATACTTGTATTTCAATTTTAAATATCGAAAAACGCCCTAATTTCAAATATTTTATCTACTTTAGCGAGAAAAAAGCACCAATTTATAGCTCAAATAGTTAAAAGTATTTACCTGCACCCGAGATTCTAGGTTTGATTACCCTCCTTCAATATTACTCTTGTAAAATAAGAAGACTTGGCGAGAAAAATAAATGAATTGTGTAATATAAAAAAAGCCATAAATTTGCATATAATTAAATGCCGTATCTTTTTTCGCACATGAAAATCCAGTCGGTGGGAACTTTACGTCTATATTGCCTGCGCTGGCGGTACTATCGTTTTCATCTTATTCTGAAGCTGTATTTAATTCATTGATGACCAAAATACCCTTGCACAAACCTTTCACATGCTCGAAAGGTTGACATACATGTCACACAGTTTCTTGCATGTGTTTGGTATTTGCATGATCACATCGAGCATAGTTTGTTGGCTATTTTTTTTCGGATCTTACCAATCATGCCATCTAGTGATCATCAAGAGCTATAGTATTTAAATTTTGCATTTAGTTCATGTGCTTAGTTCGAATCCGCTACTTGATAGTAAAATTTATTTGAAACGGAGTGTATATGAGTATATACACCTTCATACGACCCCTTTTATATAAGGTTTCGTTTGAGAATGATTTTAGATAGGCTAATAATCACTTTTATGAGGAATCATTTCTTCATATAATCACTAGGTGGGAGGTGATTCTTCCCATAAATGATTTTCGAATAGCCAAAACCACTGACAAACGAACTCTAAGGATTTTGGGCACTAGACAATTGCTAGCTAGGTAAGGATTTTGTCCCCATAGGTCATTGACAGATTTGATCAACACCCATATATGTGGGCCACCTTAATTTGATTATTTACCATTAAGCTCATCACCATGTGACAACCAAATATTTTATAGCGGTGCTGCGACATGCGCCATATATTATTGTCTATCACTTTCTGTCATAAGAGCTTTACTTGAATATGAATACATTTAATAATCTCTTAGAGTTTGAATTTATTTTCGGCCAACCTATTATATATAGATTTTACTTTTATATATCCTCAAGTGGGTATTTTAAAATAATAAATTACTAATGTGAGGTGTCAGTGAATTTCTTACACGCCGTATTTTCACGAGAAATACGATGAATTATGTTACTAAGAAATATAGTTTTTAGATTTTTTTTTTTTTTTTTTTTTTTTGGTGAAAACCAAGATATCCCCCGCGCGATTGCGGGGACTAACCCTCGAGGTACTGTCGGGCGCAAAGCGGGGACCTCTCCCAACAAAATCTGCTCTATTCGCAAGCGCCTGGGATCGAACCCAGGACCTCTTGTTTAAAGGATCCAAGCCCCTTCCACTTGGACCAACTCCTGTTGGTAATTTTTTTTTTTTCAGTGTTGGCCAAATGGGTGATGATATTTCACATTGCCCAATGCCCAATGACCGTATCACAAAATATTTTATTTTATTGGGTATATATAAACTAGTAGAAAGCAAGCAAAAATTAGCTGGCTAAATGCCAATAACAGTATCTTTGTGATGGTATATTATTGGCAGTGTCAAAAAGTCCAAAAACCCAGTAACATGATCGGTCAACACAACACATGATGATCACGTGGCATCAATTAATTTATTTTTATTTTATAATAACATTGATATTAGAGAAGGAAAAATTCGAACATAATGACATCAATTAACTTTTTAAACGAATGCATAATATGAACAGTTACCCTATTTATTTCAGGCTTATTACCGAACGGCAACTTCGAATATGGCCCGAAGAAATCAGACCTCAAAGGCACAGTAGTGGCCCAGCCTAATGCCATTCCCAACTGGGAAGTCTCGGGCTACGTTGAGTACATAAAATCAGGGCAAAAACAAGGTGACATGTTGCTGGTTGTGCCTGAGGGTGGCTTTGCAGTGAGGCTCGGCAACGAGGCCTCGGTCAAGCAGAAGATCAAGGTCACAAAAGGCAAGTTTTACTCTGTCACGTTCAGTGCAGCTCGAACGTGTGGACAGGAGGAGACATTGAACGTCTCAATCTCCCCCAACCTTGAGAAGAATGACTGGGGGATCTTTCCAATCCAGACCATGTACAGCAGCAATGGATGGGATTCTTATGCATGGGGTTTTAATGCAGACTTTGATGAGCTTGAGTTTAGGATCCATAACCCAGGTGTGGAGGATGATGCAGCTTGTGGCCCTCTTATTGATTCTGTTGCTTTGAAGGTCTTGGCTCCTCCTAAACGCACTAGAGGTAAGAAAGTTGTGTTTTTTTTATTGTTGGGCCATGCATGGGTTGATTTTAGAAGAAAATTGCATTAAAAAAAATATTTTTTTTGGTTGCTTTCCAACTCTCTCACATGGTGGATTCCCCATGGGTTTCCAACTCATTGAGAAAGTTGAGAAAAACGTCAATCATTGAGGAAGTTTCCAAATATAAATTTTCTATTGACTAGAGTTTTCTGGCCTAAAAACAACTTAAATTGGATTATGTATAAAACTATTACGCCTAAATCTAGTAAGATTATAATAAGTTGGATCGAATTATGTCTAATTCTAGTATGCCATGTAATAGCCTTTTTTTGTTACTTCAACCCCTTAATCTTGTGCACTACCACATAGCATTGAATCAGTGTTATTTTCTCTAATTCAATATAATCTAATGAAATTGAGTCTTATTTCATAATCCAATTCAATCCCAGTTAGCAAACATACCCAAATAATTCTCTAATATCATAGTGTGTTCCAAATCCAATCAAATATATCGAAACTATAGTCACATATGCTTCATTTTTCTTTTGATTTATTATGACTCACTTTGTTTATTTTCCTATTGCAGCCAACTTGTTGAAAAATGGCAACTTTGAAGAAGGGCCCTATGTGTTCCCCAATACATCGTGGGGGGTCCTAATCCCACCCCACATAGAAGACGACCACAGCCCACTACCAGGCTGGATAATCGAATCGCTCAAGGCCGTCAAGTACATTGACTCAAATCACTTCGCCGTCCCGGAGGGCCAAAGAGCCATCGAGCTCGTCGCCGGCAAAGAAAGCGCCTTAGCCCAAGTCGTCTTCACCAAGCCCGGCCGCCTCTACGCCCTCACATTCTCCGTCGGAGACTCCAACAACGGCTGCGAAGGGTCGCTGGTCGTGGAGGCGTTTGCCGGCAAAGACACTCTCAAGGTCCCGTACGAGTCCAAAGGCAAAGGTGGGTTCAAGCGCGCGAGGCTCTTGTTCACTGCCGTGGAGACGCACACTAGGGTCATGTTCCTCAGCACCTTTTACACCATGTCAGCTGACCACTCTGGGTCTCTGTGTGGTCCGGTGATCGATGACGTGAAGTTGCTCAGCGTTCGCAGACGAAGTGTTTGACGAAATGCCGGAGAGGGGAAATTATGTGGTTGCTTTTGGTTTGTTAGCTGACTAAATTATATATGCTTATGTTATACAGGGGGTTTTATGGTTTTTAAAAAAAAATTACTTTCTTGTAATAGCGGAGGTAGATGTTTAATACGAGCTTGATTATATGAGTTTTTATCTATATATGTAATGTAATGTATGTACCCATCCTCATCTTGTTTGCCATCTCACATCTCCTGCATGCATGCAAAATTTAATGGTTAAGTTTAAAGAGTTAAATGCCAGTTTGACATTGCTGTGTTGTGAAAATAATCGTTGTCAGATTTGCTGTGAGAGAAATCAACTGTGAGATAAAGCAGTTTGGCGTTTGGTAAACTTTTTGTTAAAAGTATTGTTGGTATTGATTTTCTCATAATCAGAAAATGATTGTGGCATAATTATTAAACTCAACGCCCCTTCAAAACTGATTCCTGCATAATCAAAAAATGAAAGCACCTTATTAGTAGCTTTCCTTTATAACTTTCTCTCATAACAATTTTTAACAATAAGTGATTTTCTTACAGTTTACTAAACGGGTTGGACTTCTCAAATTTATTTTAAAATCACTTATTACCCCAAATAAGCAATGTCAAACGAGCACTTAGTGATCAAATTTAATGATTCATTCTTCCATGAATGGTTGAAAACGAAAAAAAATTCATTAAAATTTAAGATCTAAATAAATTAAATAATTCAAAATGCCTCTTCAAAATTAACGGGTTTTTGACTACCCGAAATGTTATTATTTATTGTTTCATAAAATTATTAGAGTTGAAATTTACTAAAAGGATGAACAACGTGGCACCCTGTGGACCAGTCTCGCTTTTTAACAAGACCTACGTGGCGCCTTGTTGACCGCTCTAATGTGTTGTAAAGTAAATCCTTCTAAAATACGCATCATGCGCAAATCGTAGATTGGCCTACCAAATGTCCACATTTCTTCCTTAACCTACACCCACCGGGCATGTTAGTCAGACACACCTCGCTTCCTTCCAATCAACCATTAAAGCGCGCGAACCATACAGATGGTT
The DNA here is from genome assembly GCF_965620075.1 of Prunus avium. Taxonomy (NCBI): domain Eukaryota; kingdom Viridiplantae; phylum Streptophyta; class Magnoliopsida; order Rosales; family Rosaceae; genus Prunus; species Prunus avium. The sequence continues at coordinate 6,631,720 of NC_142286.1, forward strand.
TAAACCCTCTCTCTCTCTCTCTCTCTCTATCGTCTCTCAGTATCCAAACCCGACAATGTCATCGGGTTCGGGTTCTCTAATGTGGTTCCGGAAGGGCCTGAGGATCCACGACAACCCTGCTCTCGAGTACGCCTCCAAAGGCTCCAATTTTCTCTACCCGGTGTTCGTGATCGACCCGCATTACATGAAGCCCGACCCGGAAGCATTCTCACCCGGGTCATCCAAAGCCGGTCTGAACCGGATTCAGTTTCTGCTAGAGAGCCTTAGGGATTTGGATTTGAACCTCAAGAGGCTCGGGTCCAGATTGTTGGTGCTCAAAGGTGAGCCCAGCGAGGTACTCATTCGTTGCCTGAAGGAGGTAAATTAACTCTCCATCTCTTTTCTTGTAGTTTCATAATTCTTTACATTTTTCAGCTTTATAATTTTGGGTTTTTTGGTTTGGAGCAGTGGGATGTGAAAAATCTCTGCTTTGAGTATGATACAGAACCATATTATCAAGCTTTGGATGTTAAAGTCAAGGTATGCAGCTTTAGATTCTTTCTTGTAATTGGTAATGATGTTTTGATGCCCATGTCAAGTTAGGTTTGACAAGCTTGAACCTTTAACAAAAATGGTGAACTTACTTAATTTGAGCATATAATTATCGTGCTAAAATCTTAATGGGTTACTTTAAGGTACTGTTAACTAAAGATGTGCTAACAGGAAGAGGTTTTGTTTTGTTTGTTTTGACAGAGCTATGCCACTACGGCTGGCATTGAGATTTACAGTCCTGTAAGTCACACACTCTTCAATCCCGCAGATATTATACGGAAGGTAAGTTTATGAAGTAGTTTGTTATTGTTTTATGGTTGAGATATTTGTTACATCTTTGTGTGATGGATTTGAGTTTTGTTTTCCTCTGTTCTCTACTACTGTTAATGTTACTGGATGTCAAAAAAGAATGGGGGAAAGCCACCTTTGAGTTATCAATCATTTCTGAAGCTTGCTGGAGAGCCCTCATGGGCGTCGTCCCCGCTTTCTATTGCACTTTCTTCACTTCCTCCGGTTGGGAATATTGGAAATTGCAATATTTCAGAAGTTCCAACGGTCAAAGAACTTGGCTATGAAGAGACTCAACAGGTTTGGAGGAACGTTTTCTGCATTGTTCCTTGTTGTTAGTACTCTTTTTATTTATTTATAACAAAACACTTTTATGCAGGATGAGTTGTCTCCTTTTAGAGGTGGTGAAACAGAAGCCTTGAAGAGGTTAAGAGAATCAATTGAAAACAAGGTGCAAGGCAGAATTATGTATTGAAATTTTATTAGGCTCTACGCCTGTGATATTGCTGTCTCTTGCTATCATGAACCAACATTCTCCCCTTTGATATTGATAATTTTACCTGGTTCATGGCTGCCTATTACTCATGTGATTTTGTTGTAAATTACATTGGTCTGTGCCTCAGGTTCAACTCATTAGCATGCAATGATGGTTTTTAAGTCTTTCAGTTCTTTCATTGGTGTTGTAGGAGTGGGTGGCCAAATTCGAAAAACCTAAGGGTGATCCATCTGCGTTTCTGAAGCCAGCAACAACTGTTTTATCTCCTTATTTGAAAGTGGGTTTAATTAAAAGAAATTGTGGCTGTATTTATTCACTGCTTGTTTCATTGTGTTCACCATTTTGTTGGTCTCTTTGGTAGTTTGGTTGTCTCTCTTCCAGATACTTCTACATATGTCTTAAAGATTTATATAAAAATGTCAAAACACATACAGTACCTCCGGTATCTCTTGCTGGACAGGTCAGTCAGCCTCAACCAGTTATATTGTATCTTGGAGAATTCTTCATTCTAGATGTAGCAATTTGAAAGATTGTCTCAACCTGTTTAGTTGTTATGGCGAGACTTTTTCTACACGGTGGCATTTGGCACTCCTAGTTTTGATCAGATGAGGGGAAACAAAATATGCAAGCAGGTAAACTCATGGCGTAAGTTGGCATTCTATTAGCTTCTATAAATTCACTTATCCTTTTCTATATTGTTGAGAAATTGTTTTTACCATATTAGGATACTGTCTTTAGACAACTGATATTTATACATGAAAGTGCATGAGAGAGAGTGCCAAATCTAGAAGATAGGGTATCTATCAGAAGCACTGTAGTTTATTTTTTTTGCACGTGTGTCTGCGACAAATCTGTAATATTTCTTGTTAGTAGTTAAAATAACTGCAGTTTTCAGCAGTAACGTTTATCACATATCCTGAGTGTTAATAAAAAAAGAGAAAGATAAACTTGATCTTTAAGAAACTGACGCAGATTTCGCATCTGTTAGCTACCATATATGTAATAAACCTTTGTTGACTGAAAATTCGTGTAGATACCTTGGAATGATGATGATGAACTGCTGGTGGCTTGGAGGGAGGCTAGAACAGGATTCCCTTGGATTGATGCCATCATGACCCAGGTTAGGTCTGTGGCATGATATCATCCTTCTACTACTTGAATATGGTTATTTTAATTTCATGCGGTTCCAATCAAGCCAGGCACTTTATATTCAATATCATCTTCACTTTAGCATTCTATTTGAAGCCCATACATGTTATCTGTTGTAGCTCCGCAAGTGGGGTTGGATGCACCATCTAGCACGACACTCTGTTGCATGTTTTTTAACTCGTGGTGATCTGGTAAGGATTTCGCTACTTTTCCGTACCAGCAACTTTTTCTTCAGTTTCCTAATATTGTTCTTTCCTAATGCATTATTTCTGCTGATAGTTTGTTCACTGGGAAAAAGGGCGTGATGTTTTTGAGAGGCTTCTGATTGATTCAGATTGGGCAATTAATAATGGAAACTGGCTGTGGCTATCGTGCTCATCATTTTTCTACCAGGTGTGAAGCTTCTACCACTAGTCATTTGTTAGTTCTCATAGATTTGCATATCAGTGGCATCTCAGCGTCAAAGCCACAAATAGGTTCTTCCAATTTGGCACTTGATTGATATATGATTGGCAATCCCTGTTGACTTCAACATGGATCTATAACAATACGCTAATCATGATGATTTTTGTTTTATTTGGATAAATGAGTTGGGATTCTTATGGCTAGCTTTCTTCTTAACATTAAATGTGAATTATTTTTTTATTTAATTAATATATAAATGTTTATAAGGGCATAAATTATGGTTTACAATTTGGTCTTTCTCACAGCTAATGAAGTAAGTTTCTTTGTGTGATCTGGGTGCTCAGATTCATGATATTCGAATCTGAATATTTATGCTTTTGCAGTGACGTTAAGTGACCCCTTGATGAAGATTTTTATATTTGAATGATTTCCATTCTAACCAGTATAACCGTATCTACTCCCCAATCTCGTTTGGAAAGAAGTACGACCCAAATGGTGATTACATTAGACATTTTCTCCCTGTACTTAAAGGTAGGCTTATGTTCCCCTCATTTCTATCATATTCTTTGTGCTGGGTTCACCCTCTTGCATGAAATGTATAACCAAATTTGGTTTAGCAGGTATGCCAAAGGAGTACATTTATGAGCCATGGACGGCTCCTCTAAGCATTCAAAACAAGGCAAAGTGCATAATTGGAAGAGATTATCCAAAGCCAGGTCAGTTCTGTCTGTATTTGTTAACCTTCTGTTATGTGTTATGATCAGTACTTAAACTAGAGGCCAATATGACAGGTTATGTCTAAACTATGGACTCCCGGAACATGTCTGTCTTACTCTGTTATGCAGAGTAATGTGTCTGTGTACATGCTTTTGTGCATTTGTGTATATGCGTTATGTGTACGATGCTCTACTGCAGTTCAAATAGTACTATATTTTTTCCTTTCTGGGAACGAATGCGGAGTGAGTAGTATTCTGTGATGTTTGGGGGATGAAAGGTGAAATTTTGGTGTTGGGAACCGACCACTGATGCAATGTCATGCTGCAACTCTTGCTGAGATTTTATTCTTATGGTTGTGGGGTGATATTAGAGGCCTAATAAGTGAAAGACAGTGCTGAGCTCTGAAGTTTGAATCAGTTTAGAAACACACAGTCTCTAGTTGCCATTGTAATACTTTGTTTACTTACTTTCCACCTATTCCATTTCAGTGGTTGCCCACGATTCTGCAAGCAAAGATTGCAGGAGGAGAATGGCTGAAGCATATGCATTGAACCAGAAGATGAGTGGCATGGTGAGCGCAGAAGATCTAAGAAACTTGAGGAGGAAATTGGAGGAAGACCAAGAGCCACAGGTTGAAAATAAACGGCAAAGAAAGCTAATTGGCTGATGGCCAACTCCAAAACTCTTCTGTTTTGCTTGGCAGTTCTAGGACCGATGGACCACGGTGACCGTAAAACGAGGAAGCAAGTTTCGTGCATCTAAGAAGTTGATAAGCAATCAAGCCTAAGTCCATGGGTTTTCTCATATAAAAACAAGTAGATCTCATGAGATGAAATAATCATTCTAATAATTAATGCCATAATCAGAAATTTATGTGTAACATCATCACATAAATATTTTTGCTCATCACTCTTTTTAATACTTGATAAGTGTTCATAGGCATAACCATGGTTAACTTTTTACTTTGATTTATGTAATTATGGTTATGCTTATGGACACGTGTCAAGTGTTGAGAAGAGTGGTGAGCATACACCTTTGGATGACTTTTTCACACACAGAAGCCTAGGTGTGGGTCCTCTGTATCCTTGAATCAACTATGCTTTCTATATCAATATTCTCTGTGTGAAGTTTAGTTGTCGCCCAATCAGATAAATTAATGCGTTCATCTTCTTCTTTTATTATTGCTGGCCTGCCGGTGATTAGCTCCTAGGTCTCTAGGTCTCTGTGTACAATCGGCAGCTTGCAACCAGTGTGAAGGTAATCCAGTCTTGAAAATATCAGTAGCCATGTTATTTTGTGTCTTTTTATCGTGATTCTGAATCTAAACTGTTTTTTAAATCATCGGTGGAGAGGAGGAGCTCCTCTTAGTTTTAAGGAGCCAAGCTTTACTTTCTTCTTCACACACACTGTATCATTACTATTCATACAACTACTAGTATTTTACCGCCTGCGGGGTCTATAGCAATTTGAAGTCTCTCTTTCCAAGTGAAAACCTTTTTAGTTATATCTCTGCACACGTCCAAGAGTGTATTATCCGTAATAATGCAATTTACAGAGGAAACAAACGAGAGAAAATAAACGAAACATATACTTTCCCCACCACATGACTGTTCATGTCTATTGTTAAAATTTGGCACCGGAAGTCCAGTATATGTGAGACAAATGGTAATGATGACTAGAAAATTTAATTGTAAGGACTAGTTAAGGAGACCCAAACTTTTATTGTTATGAAAACCAAAAATTTAATTGTAACTACTTCTTAGACACTCAATTTTTCATGATCCAGGAATTCACTTTGTACATCCAACCACGTTTACAATTATACCAAAACTAAATATTAAAAATTATATTGTATTTCTTTAAAATTAAAGAGAAAAAGGAGCAACTATACCAGTCATGCAATTCGAGACTAATTAGAGGATGGTTGTAGCTATTTTTGGATATCATGGACGAAAATTCAACTCGGGTTGCAACAATTAAGTCCAAAATATATTAATATTAATATTAATATCTAAGAGTATTGTACCTACAGAAAATATATGGTGTTACAAATTTCCATTGGCCACTTACTCATAAACCAGTGCCACAATGTCACCTGCATCGCAATACACAATCACAGAAACCCAGTTCGTATGGTGAACTCTCATCAATCACATGTTTGAGTTGAAATTAGTCCCACATTGGAACACTAGAGTTCATTGGAGGTTTTTATAAGACATACCCTTGCAAGTAGACTAGTTTGGATTGGCCATTCAAGTGGCCCAATTGAGTGGCTTGTGGGTATGGCATTTGGGTCAATTGTTGAATAATATACATTTAAATCATCAAAAGGTAGGCCTTGGGCCTTGGGGCTCTTGGGCTATGTGATTTAAATTAAACCCGATTAGTTAACTAATTAACTAATTATTTTTAAAATTCAAATATCATATAATGTTTTTGTCTTTTGATTTAGAAAGTTGTATCAAACACCATATTTAATTTCAATATTCTATTTGTTGTTTCAAATGTAATTGCTAATTAGAGTAATTAAAAAAAGGTACTTAATTACATATACTAAATTAAAGAAGTAGGCCAAAAAAAACAAAAGCAAAGAAGTTATTTTATATTTTTAATTTTAAAAAAAATACAAATAAACACTTCTCCCGACGAAATTTCGTCGGCACAGATCTATGCCGGCAAATCTTTGTCGGATTAGACTTCTCCTGACGAAACAACCTTTGCCGACGAAATTTCGTCGGGAGAGGTCATTTTAATAAATAAATAAATATAAACTTAGGATGTTTAGGTTAATTAATTTTTTGAAATTTTATTTTTAGTAAATAATAATATATTTGCCTCATTTAATTAGTTAACTTAGTAATTCTATTTTAATAATTATTTATTTAGTGAATAATTAGTATTAAAATTTTCAATCAACTTCATGAATTGTATTACTTAATAAATAGTAATTCAATTTTTCTTTTTTCTTTTTTCCTTTAATATTCACTAAGTAAAACATAAGTACTAATCAAAGTAATTAAAAAAAGAGAGCTAATTAAAGGGTATAGCCGGCCGGCTGGACTTTCAAAATATTTTATTCTTCGGAGTATAGCCGCGCGGCTATACTATGAAGATATTCTGTTTATATATTTATTATTTTTATTCAATAATATGTGAGAATTAGGTGTGTGTTGTGGTTAAGTAATATATATTTAAATCATCAAAAGGTTAGCCTTGGGCCTTGGGGCTCTTGGGCTATGTGATTTAAATTAAACCCGATTAGTTAACTAATTAACTAATTATTTTTAAAATTCAAATATCATATAATGTTTTTGTCTTTTGATTTAGAAAGTTGTATCAAACACCATATTTAATTTCAATATTCTATTTGTTGTTTCAAATGTAATTGCTAATTAGAGTAATTAAAAAAAGGTACTTAATTACATATACTAAATTAAAGAAGTAGGCCAAAAAAAACAAAAGCAAAGAAGTTATTTTATATTTTTAATTTTAAAAAAAATACAAATAAACACTTCTCCCGACGAAATTTCGTCGGCACAGATCTATGCCGGCAAATCTTTGTCGGATTAGACTTCTCCTGACGAAACAACCTTTGCCGACGAAATTTCGTCGGGAGAGGTCATTTTAATAAATAAATAAATATAAACTTAGGATGTTTAGGTTAATTAATTTTTTGAAATTTTATTTTTAGTAAATAATAATATATTTGCCTCATTTAATTAGTTAACTTAGTAATTCTATTTTAATAATTATTTATTTAGTGAATAATTAGTATTAAAATTTTCAATCAACTTCATGAATTGTATTACTTAATAAATAGTAATTCAATTTTTCTTTTTTCTTTTTTCCTTTAATATTCACTAAGTAAAACATAAGTACTAATCAAAGTAATTAAAAAAAGAGAGCTAATTAAAGGGTATAGCCGGCCGGCTGGACTTTCAAAATATTTTATTCTTCGGAGTATAGCCGCGCGGCTATACTATGAAGATATTCTGTTTATATATTTATTATTTTTATTCAATAATATGTGAGAATTAGGTGTGTGTTGTGGTTAAGTAATATATATTTAAATCATCAAAAGGTTAGCCTTGGGCCTTGGGGCTCTTGGGCTATGTGATTTAAATTAAACCCGATTAGTTAACTAATTAACTAATTATTTTTAAAATTCAAATATCATATAATGTTTTTGTCTTTTGATTTAGAAAGTTGTATCAAACACCATATTTAATTTCAATATTCTATTTGTTGTTTCAAATGTAATTGCTAATTAGAGTAATTAAAAAAAGGTACTTAATTACATATACTAAATTAAAGAAGTAGGCCAAAAAAAACAAAAGCAAAGAAGTTATTTTATATTTTTAATTTTAAAAAAAATACAAATAAACACTTCTCCCGACGAAATTTCGTCGGCACAGATCTATGCCGGCAAATCTTTGTCGGATTAGACTTCTCCTGACGAAACAACCTTTGCCGACGAAATTTCGTCGGGAGAGGTCATTTTAATAAATAAATAAATATAAACTTAGGATGTTTAGGTTAATTAATTTTTTGAAATTTTATTTTTAGTAAATAATAATATATTTGCCTCATTTAATTAGTTAACTTAGTAATTCTATTTTAATAATTATTTATTTAGTGAATAATTAGTATTAAAATTTTCAATCAACTTCATGAATTGTATTACTTAATAAATAGTAATTCAATTTTTCTTTTTTCTTTTTTCCTTTAATATTCACTAAGTAAAACATAAGTACTAATCAAAGTAATTAAAAAAAGAGAGCTAATTAAAGGGTATAGCCGGCCGGCTGGACTTTCAAAATATTTTATTCTTCGGAGTATAGCCGCGCGGCTATACTATGAAGATATTCTGTTTATATATTTATTATTTTTATTCAATAATATGTGAGAATTAGGTGTGTGTTGTGGTTAAGTAATATATATTTAAATCATCAAAAGGTTAGCCTTGGGCCTTGGGGCTCTTGGGCTATGTGATTTAAATTAAACCCGATTAGTTAACTAATTAACTAATTATTTTTAAAATTCAAATATCATATAATGTTTTTGTCTTTTGATTTAGAAAGTTGTATCAAACACCATATTTAATTTCAATATTCTATTTGTTGTTTCAAATGTAATTGCTAATTAGAGTAATTAAAAAAAGGTACTTAATTACATATACTAAATTAAAGAAGTAGGCCAAAAAAAACAAAAGCAAAGAAGTTATTTTATATTTTTAATTTTAAAAAAAATACAAATAAACACTTCTCCCGACGAAATTTCGTCGGCACAGATCTATGCCGGCAAATCTTTGTCGGATTAGACTTCTCCTGACGAAACAACCTTTGCCGACGAAATTTCGTCGGGAGAGGTCATTTTAATAAATAAATAAATATAAACTTAGGATGTTTAGGTTAATTAATTTTTTGAAATTTTATTTTTAGTAAATAATAATATATTTGCCTCATTTAATTAGTTAACTTAGTAATTCTATTTTAATAATTATTTATTTAGTGAATAATTAGTATTAAAATTTTCAATCAACTTCATGAATTGTATTACTTAATAAATAGTAATTCAATTTTTCTTTTTTCTTTTTTCCTTTAATATTCACTAAGTAAAACATAAGTACTAATCAAAGTAATTAAAAAAAGAGAGCTAATTAAAGGGTATAGCCGGCCGGCTGGACTTTCAAAATATTTTATTCTTCGGAGTATAGCCGCGCGGCTATACTATGAAGATATTCTGTTTATATATTTATTATTTTTATTCAATAATATGTGAGAATTAGGTGTGTGTTGTGGTTAAGTAATATATATTTAAATCATCAAAAGGTTAGCCTTGGGCCTTGGGGCTCTTGGGCTATGTGATTTAAATTAAACCCGATTAGTTAACTAATTAACTAATTATTTTTAAAATTCAAATATCATATAATGTTTTTGTCTTTTGATTTAGAAAGTTGTATCAAACACCATATTTAATTTCAATATTCTATTTGTTGTTTCAAATGTAATTGCTAATTAGAGTAATTAAAAAAAGGTACTTAATTACATATACTAAATTAAAGAAGTAGGCCAAAAAAAACAAAAGCAAAGAAGTTATTTTATATTTTTAATTTTAAAAAAAATACAAATAAACACTTCTCCCGACGAAATTTCGTCGGCACAGATCTATGCCGGCAAATCTTTGTCGGATTAGACTTCTCCTGACGAAACAACCTTTGCCGACGAAATTTCGTCGGGAGAGGTCATTTTAATAAATAAATAAATATAAACTTAGGATGTTTAGGTTAATTAATTTTTTGAAATTTTATTTTTAGTAAATAATAATATATTTGCCTCATTTAATTAGTTAACTTAGTAATTCTATTTTAATAATTATTTATTTAGTGAATAATTAGTATTAAAATTTTCAATCAACTTCATGAATTGTATTACTTAATAAATAGTAATTCAATTTTTCTTTTTTCTTTTTTCCTTTAATATTCACTAAGTAAAACATAAGTACTAATCAAAGTAATTAAAAAAAGAGAGCTAATTAAAGGGTATAGCCGGCCGGCTGGACTTTCAAAATATTTTATTCTTCGGAGTATAGCCGCGCGGCTATACTATGAAGATATTCTGTTTATATATTTATTATTTTTATTCAATAATATGTGAGAATTAGGTGTGTGTTGTGGTTAAGTAATATATATTTAAATCATCAAAAGGTTAGCCTTGGGCCTTGGGGCTCTTGGGCTATGTGATTTAAATTAAACCCGATTAGTTAACTAATTAACTAATTATTTTTAAAATTCAAATATCATATAATGTTTTTGTCTTTTGATTTAGAAAGTTGTATCAAACACCATATTTAATTTCAATATTCTATTTGTTGTTTCAAATGTAATTGCTAATTAGAGTAATTAAAAAAAGGTACTTAATTACATATACTAAATTAAAGAAGTAGGCCAAAAAAAACAAAAGCAAAGAAGTTATTTTATATTTTTAATTTTAAAAAAAATACAAATAAACACTTCTCCCGACGAAATTTCGTCGGCACAGATCTATGCCGGCAAATCTTTGTCGGATTAGACTTCTCCTGACGAAACAACCTTTGCCGACGAAATTTCGTCGGGAGAGGTCATTTTAATAAATAAATAAATATAAACTTAGGATGTTTAGGTTAATTAATTTTTTGAAATTTTATTTTTAGTAAATAATAATATATTTGCCTCATTTAATTAGTTAACTTAGTAATTCTATTTTAATAATTATTTATTTAGTGAATAATTAGTATTAAAATTTTCAATCAACTTCATGAATTGTATTACTTAATAAATAGTAATTCAATTTTTCTTTTTTCTTTTTTCCTTTAATATTCACTAAGTAAAACATAAGTACTAATCAAAGTAATTAAAAAAAGAGAGCTAATTAAAGGGTATAGCCGGCCGGCTGGACTTTCAAAATATTTTATTCTTCGGAGTATAGCCGCGCGGCTATACTATGAAGATATTCTGTTTATATATTTATTATTTTTATTCAATAATATGTGAGAATTAGGTGTGTGTTGTGGTTAAGTAATATATATTTAAATCATCAAAAGGTTAGCCTTGGGCCTTGGGGCTCTTGGGCTATGTGATTTAAATTAAACCCGATTAGTTAACTAATTAACTAATTATTTTTAAAATTCAAATATCATATAATGTTTTTGTCTTTTGATTTAGAAAGTTGTATCAAACACCATATTTAATTTCAATATTCTATTTGTTGTTTCAAATGTAATTGCTAATTAGAGTAATTAAAAAAAGGTACTTAATTACATATACTAAATTAAAGAAGTAGGCCAAAAAAAACAAAAGCAAAGAAGTTATTTTATATTTTTAATTTTAAAAAAAATACAAATAAACACTTCTCCCGACGAAATTTCGTCGGCACAGATCTATGCCGGCAAATCTTTGTCGGATTAGACTTCTCCTGACGAAACAACCTTTGCCGACGAAATTTCGTCGGGAGAGGTCATTTTAATAAATAAATAAATATAAACTTAGGATGTTTAGGTTAATTAATTTTTTGAAATTTTATTTTTAGTAAATAATAATATATTTGCCTCATTTAATTAGTTAACTTAGTAATTCTATTTTAATAATTATTTATTTAGTGAATAATTAGTATTAAAATTTTCAATCAACTTCATGAATTGTATTACTTAATAAATAGTAATTCAATTTTTCTTTTTTCTTTTTTCCTTTAATATTCACTAAGTAAAACATAAGTACTAATCAAAGTAATTAAAAAAAGAGAGCTAATTAAAGGGTATAGCCGGCCGGCTGGACTTTCAAAATATTTTATTCTTCGGAGTATAGCCGCGCGGCTATACTATGAAGATATTCTGTTTATATATTTATTATTTTTATTCAATAATATGTGAGAATTAGGTGTGTGTTGTGGTTAAGTAATATATATTTAAATCATCAAAAGGTTAGCCTTGGGCCTTGGGGCTCTTGGGCTATGTGATTTAAATTAAACCCGATTAGTTAACTAATTAACTAATTATTTTTAAAATTCAAATATCATATAATGTTTTTGTCTTTTGATTTAGAAAGTTGTATCAAACACCATATTTAATTTCAATATTCTATTTGTTGTTTCAAATGTAATTGCTAATTAGAGTAATTAAAAAAAGGTACTTAATTACATATACTAAATTAAAGAAGTAGGCCAAAAAAAACAAAAGCAAAGAAGTTATTTTATATTTTTAATTTTAAAAAAAATACAAATAAACACTTCTCCCGACGAAATTTCGTCGGCACAGATCTATGCCGGCAAATCTTTGTCGGATTAGACTTCTCCTGACGAAACAACCTTTGCCGACGAAATTTCGTCGGGAGAGGTCATTTTAATAAATAAATAAATATAAACTTAGGATGTTTAGGTTAATTAATTTTTTGAAATTTTATTTTTAGTAAATAATAATATATTTGCCTCATTTAATTAGTTAACTTAGTAATTCTATTTTAATAATTATTTATTTAGTGAATAATTAGTATTAAAATTTTCAATCAACTTCATGAATTGTATTACTTAATAAATAGTAATTCAATTTTTCTTTTTTCTTTTTTCCTTTAATATTCACTAAGTAAAACATAAGTACTAATCAAAGTAATTAAAAAAAGAGAGCTAATTAAAGGGTATAGCCGGCCGGCTGGACTTTCAAAATATTTTATTCTTCGGAGTATAGCCGCGCGGCTATACTATGAAGATATTCTGTTTATATATTTATTATTTTTATTCAATAATATGTGAGAATTAGGTGTGTGTTGTGGTTAAGTAATATATATTTAAATCATCAAAAGGTTAGCCTTGGGCCTTGGGGCTCTTGGGCTATGTGATTTAAATTAAACCCGATTAGTTAACTAATTAACTAATTATTTTTAAAATTCAAATATCATATAATGTTTTTGTCTTTTGATTTAGAAAGTTGTATCAAACACCATATTTAATTTCAATATTCTATTTGTTGTTTCAAATGTAATTGCTAATTAGAGTAATTAAAAAAAGGTACTTAATTACATATACTAAATTAAAGAAGTAGGCCAAAAAAAACAAAAGCAAAGAAGTTATTTTATATTTTTAATTTTAAAAAAAATACAAATAAACACTTCTCCCGACGAAATTTCGTCGGCACAGATCTATGCCGGCAAATCTTTGTCGGATTAGACTTCTCCTGACGAAACAACCTTTGCCGACGAAATTTCGTCGGGAGAGGTCATTTTAATAAATAAATAAATATAAACTTAGGATGTTTAGGTTAATTAATTTTTTGAAATTTTATTTTTAGTAAATAATAATATATTTGCCTCATTTAATTAGTTAACTTAGTAATTCTATTTTAATAATTATTTATTTAGTGAATAATTAGTATTAAAATTTTCAATCAACTTCATGAATTGTATTACTTAATAAATAGTAATTCAATTTTTCTTTTTTCTTTTTTCCTTTAATATTCACTAAGTAAAACATAAGTACTAATCAAAGTAATTAAAAAAAGAGAGCTAATTAAAGGGTATAGCCGGCCGGCTGGACTTTCAAAATATTTTATTCTTCGGAGTATAGCCGCGCGGCTATACTATGAAGATATTCTGTTTATATATTTATTATTTTTATTCAATAATATGTGAGAATTAGGTGTGTGTTGTGGTTAAGTAATATATATTTAAATCATCAAAAGGTTAGCCTTGGGCCTTGGGGCTCTTGGGCTATGTGATTTAAATTAAACCCGATTAGTTAACTAATTAACTAATTATTTTTAAAATTCAAATATCATATAATGTTTTTGTCTTTTGATTTAGAAAGTTGTATCAAACACCATATTTAATTTCAATATTCTATTTGTTGTTTCAAATGTAATTGCTAATTAGAGTAATTAAAAAAAGGTACTTAATTACATATACTAAATTAAAGAAGTAGGCCAAAAAAAACAAAAGCAAAGAAGTTATTTTATATTTTTAATTTTAAAAAAAATACAAATAAACACTTCTCCCGACGAAATTTCGTCGGCACAGATCTATGCCGGCAAATCTTTGTCGGATTAGACTTCTCCTGACGAAACAACCTTTGCCGACGAAATTTCGTCGGGAGAGGTCATTTTAATAAATAAATAAATATAAACTTAGGATGTTTAGGTTAATTAATTTTTTGAAATTTTATTTTTAGTAAATAATAATATATTTGCCTCATTTAATTAGTTAACTTAGTAATTCTATTTTAATAATTATTTATTTAGTGAATAATTAGTATTAAAATTTTCAATCAACTTCATGAATTGTATTACTTAATAAATAGTAATTCAATTTTTCTTTTTTCTTTTTTCCTTTAATATTCACTAAGTAAAACATAAGTACTAATCAAAGTAATTAAAAAAAGAGAGCTAATTAAAGGGTATAGCCGGCCGGCTGGACTTTCAAAATATTTTATTCTTCGGAGTATAGCCGCGCGGCTATACTATGAAGATATTCTGTTTATATATTTATTATTTTTATTCAATAATATGTGAGAATTAGGTGTGTGTTGTGGTTAAGTAATATATATTTAAATCATCAAAAGGTTAGCCTTGGGCCTTGGGGCTCTTGGGCTATGTGATTTAAATTAAACCCGATTAGTTAACTAATTAACTAATTATTTTTAAAATTCAAATATCATATAATGTTTTTGTCTTTTGATTTAGAAAGTTGTATCAAACACCATATTTAATTTCAATATTCTATTTGTTGTTTCAAATGTAATTGCTAATTAGAGTAATTAAAAAAAGGTACTTAATTACATATACTAAATTAAAGAAGTAGGCCAAAAAAAACAAAAGCAAAGAAGTTATTTTATATTTTTAATTTTAAAAAAAATACAAATAAACACTTCTCCCGACGAAATTTCGTCGGCACAGATCTATGCCGGCAAATCTTTGTCGGATTAGACTTCTCCTGACGAAACAACCTTTGCCGACGAAATTTCGTCGGGAGAGGTCATTTTAATAAATAAATAAATATAAACTTAGGATGTTTAGGTTAATTAATTTTTTGAAATTTTATTTTTAGTAAATAATAATATATTTGCCTCATTTAATTAGTTAACTTAGTAATTCTATTTTAATAATTATTTATTTAGTGAATAATTAGTATTAAAATTTTCAATCAACTTCATGAATTGTATTACTTAATAAATAGTAATTCAATTTTTCTTTTTTCTTTTTTCCTTTAATATTCACTAAGTAAAACATAAGTACTAATCAAAGTAATTAAAAAAAGAGAGCTAATTAAAGGGTATAGCCGGCCGGCTGGACTTTCAAAATATTTTATTCTTCGGAGTATAGCCGCGCGGCTATACTATGAAGATATTCTGTTTATATATTTATTATTTTTATTCAATAATATGTGAGAATTAGGTGTGTGTTGTGGTTAAGTAATATATATTTAAATCATCAAAAGGTTAGCCTTGGGCCTTGGGGCTCTTGGGCTATGTGATTTAAATTAAACCCGATTAGTTAACTAATTAACTAATTATTTTTAAAATTCAAAT
Source organism: Prunus avium (assembly GCF_965620075.1). Taxonomy (NCBI): domain Eukaryota; kingdom Viridiplantae; phylum Streptophyta; class Magnoliopsida; order Rosales; family Rosaceae; genus Prunus; species Prunus avium. The sequence continues at coordinate 6,647,353 of NC_142286.1, forward strand.
ATCATATAATGTTTTTGTCTTTTGATTTAGAAAGTTGTATCAAACACCATATTTAATTTCAATATTCTATTTGTTGTTTCAAATGTAATTGCTAATTAGAGTAATTAAAAAAAGGTACTTAATTACATATACTAAATTAAAGAAGTAGGCCAAAAAAAACAAAAGCAAAGAAGTTATTTTATATTTTTAATTTTAAAAAAAATACAAATAAACACTTCTCCCGACGAAATTTCGTCGGCACAGATCTATGCCGGCAAATCTTTGTCGGATTAGACTTCTCCTGACGAAACAACCTTTGCCGACGAAATTTCGTCGGGAGAGGTCATTTTAATAAATAAATAAATATAAACTTAGGATGTTTAGGTTAATTAATTTTTTGAAATTTTATTTTTAGTAAATAATAATATATTTGCCTCATTTAATTAGTTAACTTAGTAATTCTATTTTAATAATTATTTATTTAGTGAATAATTAGTATTAAAATTTTCAATCAACTTCATGAATTGTATTACTTAATAAATAGTAATTCAATTTTTCTTTTTTCTTTTTTCCTTTAATATTCACTAAGTAAAACATAAGTACTAATCAAAGTAATTAAAAAAAGAGAGCTAATTAAAGGGTATAGCCGGCCGGCTGGACTTTCAAAATATTTTATTCTTCGGAGTATAGCCGCGCGGCTATACTATGAAGATATTCTGTTTATATATTTATTATTTTTATTCAATAATATGTGAGAATTAGGTGTGTGTTGTGGTTAAGTAATATATATTTAAATCATCAAAAGGTTAGCCTTGGGCCTTGGGGCTCTTGGGCTATGTGATTTAAATTAAACCCGATTAGTTAACTAATTAACTAATTATTTTTAAAATTCAAATATCATATAATGTTTTTGTCTTTTGATTTAGAAAGTTGTATCAAACACCATATTTAATTTCAATATTCTATTTGTTGTTTCAAATGTAATTGCTAATTAGAGTAATTAAAAAAAGGTACTTAATTACATATACTAAATTAAAGAAGTAGGCCAAAAAAAACAAAAGCAAAGAAGTTATTTTATATTTTTAATTTTAAAAAAAATACAAATAAACACTTCTCCCGACGAAATTTCGTCGGCACAGATCTATGCCGGCAAATCTTTGTCGGATTAGACTTCTCCTGACGAAACAACCTTTGCCGACGAAATTTCGTCGGGAGAGGTCATTTTAATAAATAAATAAATATAAACTTAGGATGTTTAGGTTAATTAATTTTTTGAAATTTTATTTTTAGTAAATAATAATATATTTGCCTCATTTAATTAGTTAACTTAGTAATTCTATTTTAATAATTATTTATTTAGTGAATAATTAGTATTAAAATTTTCAATCAACTTCATGAATTGTATTACTTAATAAATAGTAATTCAATTTTTCTTTTTTCTTTTTTCCTTTAATATTCACTAAGTAAAACATAAGTACTAATCAAAGTAATTAAAAAAAGAGAGCTAATTAAAGGGTATAGCCGGCCGGCTGGACTTTCAAAATATTTTATTCTTCGGAGTATAGCCGCGCGGCTATACTATGAAGATATTCTGTTTATATATTTATTATTTTTATTCAATAATATGTGAGAATTAGGTGTGTGTTGTGGTTAAGTAATATATATTTAAATCATCAAAAGGTTAGCCTTGGGCCTTGGGGCTCTTGGGCTATGTGATTTAAATTAAACCCGATTAGTTAACTAATTAACTAATTATTTTTAAAATTCAAATATCATATAATGTTTTTGTCTTTTGATTTAGAAAGTTGTATCAAACACCATATTTAATTTCAATATTCTATTTGTTGTTTCAAATGTAATTGCTAATTAGAGTAATTAAAAAAAGGTACTTAATTACATATACTAAATTAAAGAAGTAGGCCAAAAAAAACAAAAGCAAAGAAGTTATTTTATATTTTTAATTTTAAAAAAAATACAAATAAACACTTCTCCCGACGAAATTTCGTCGGCACAGATCTATGCCGGCAAATCTTTGTCGGATTAGACTTCTCCTGACGAAACAACCTTTGCCGACGAAATTTCGTCGGGAGAGGTCATTTTAATAAATAAATAAATATAAACTTAGGATGTTTAGGTTAATTAATTTTTTGAAATTTTATTTTTAGTAAATAATAATATATTTGCCTCATTTAATTAGTTAACTTAGTAATTCTATTTTAATAATTATTTATTTAGTGAATAATTAGTATTAAAATTTTCAATCAACTTCATGAATTGTATTACTTAATAAATAGTAATTCAATTTTTCTTTTTTCTTTTTTCCTTTAATATTCACTAAGTAAAACATAAGTACTAATCAAAGTAATTAAAAAAAGAGAGCTAATTAAAGGGTATAGCCGGCCGGCTGGACTTTCAAAATATTTTATTCTTCGGAGTATAGCCGCGCGGCTATACTATGAAGATATTCTGTTTATATATTTATTATTTTTATTCAATAATATGTGAGAATTAGGTGTGTGTTGTGGTTAAGTAATATATATTTAAATCATCAAAAGGTTAGCCTTGGGCCTTGGGGCTCTTGGGCTATGTGATTTAAATTAAACCCGATTAGTTAACTAATTAACTAATTATTTTTAAAATTCAAATATCATATAATGTTTTTGTCTTTTGATTTAGAAAGTTGTATCAAACACCATATTTAATTTCAATATTCTATTTGTTGTTTCAAATGTAATTGCTAATTAGAGTAATTAAAAAAAGGTACTTAATTACATATACTAAATTAAAGAAGTAGGCCAAAAAAAACAAAAGCAAAGAAGTTATTTTATATTTTTAATTTTAAAAAAAATACAAATAAACACTTCTCCCGACGAAATTTCGTCGGCACAGATCTATGCCGGCAAATCTTTGTCGGATTAGACTTCTCCTGACGAAACAACCTTTGCCGACGAAATTTCGTCGGGAGAGGTCATTTTAATAAATAAATAAATATAAACTTAGGATGTTTAGGTTAATTAATTTTTTGAAATTTTATTTTTAGTAAATAATAATATATTTGCCTCATTTAATTAGTTAACTTAGTAATTCTATTTTAATAATTATTTATTTAGTGAATAATTAGTATTAAAATTTTCAATCAACTTCATGAATTGTATTACTTAATAAATAGTAATTCAATTTTTCTTTTTTCTTTTTTCCTTTAATATTCACTAAGTAAAACATAAGTACTAATCAAAGTAATTAAAAAAAGAGAGCTAATTAAAGGGTATAGCCGGCCGGCTGGACTTTCAAAATATTTTATTCTTCGGAGTATAGCCGCGCGGCTATACTATGAAGATATTCTGTTTATATATTTATTATTTTTATTCAATAATATGTGAGAATTAGGTGTGTGTTGTGGTTAAGTAATATATATTTAAATCATCAAAAGGTTAGCCTTGGGCCTTGGGGCTCTTGGGCTATGTGATTTAAATTAAACCCGATTAGTTAACTAATTAACTAATTATTTTTAAAATTCAAATATCATATAATGTTTTTGTCTTTTGATTTAGAAAGTTGTATCAAACACCATATTTAATTTCAATATTCTATTTGTTGTTTCAAATGTAATTGCTAATTAGAGTAATTAAAAAAAGGTACTTAATTACATATACTAAATTAAAGAAGTAGGCCAAAAAAAACAAAAGCAAAGAAGTTATTTTATATTTTTAATTTTAAAAAAAATACAAATAAACACTTCTCCCGACGAAATTTCGTCGGCACAGATCTATGCCGGCAAATCTTTGTCGGATTAGACTTCTCCTGACGAAACAACCTTTGCCGACGAAATTTCGTCGGGAGAGGTCATTTTAATAAATAAATAAATATAAACTTAGGATGTTTAGGTTAATTAATTTTTTGAAATTTTATTTTTAGTAAATAATAATATATTTGCCTCATTTAATTAGTTAACTTAGTAATTCTATTTTAATAATTATTTATTTAGTGAATAATTAGTATTAAAATTTTCAATCAACTTCATGAATTGTATTACTTAATAAATAGTAATTCAATTTTTCTTTTTTCTTTTTTCCTTTAATATTCACTAAGTAAAACATAAGTACTAATCAAAGTAATTAAAAAAAGAGAGCTAATTAAAGGGTATAGCCGGCCGGCTGGACTTTCAAAATATTTTATTCTTCGGAGTATAGCCGCGCGGCTATACTATGAAGATATTCTGTTTATATATTTATTATTTTTATTCAATAATATGTGAGAATTAGGTGTGTGTTGTGGTTAAGTAATATATATTTAAATCATCAAAAGGTTAGCCTTGGGCCTTGGGGCTCTTGGGCTATGTGATTTAAATTAAACCCGATTAGTTAACTAATTAACTAATTATTTTTAAAATTCAAATATCATATAATGTTTTTGTCTTTTGATTTAGAAAGTTGTATCAAACACCATATTTAATTTCAATATTCTATTTGTTGTTTCAAATGTAATTGCTAATTAGAGTAATTAAAAAAAGGTACTTAATTACATATACTAAATTAAAGAAGTAGGCCAAAAAAAACAAAAGCAAAGAAGTTATTTTATATTTTTAATTTTAAAAAAAATACAAATAAACACTTCTCCCGACGAAATTTCGTCGGCACAGATCTATGCCGGCAAATCTTTGTCGGATTAGACTTCTCCTGACGAAACAACCTTTGCCGACGAAATTTCGTCGGGAGAGGTCATTTTAATAAATAAATAAATATAAACTTAGGATGTTTAGGTTAATTAATTTTTTGAAATTTTATTTTTAGTAAATAATAATATATTTGCCTCATTTAATTAGTTAACTTAGTAATTCTATTTTAATAATTATTTATTTAGTGAATAATTAGTATTAAAATTTTCAATCAACTTCATGAATTGTATTACTTAATAAATAGTAATTCAATTTTTCTTTTTTCTTTTTTCCTTTAATATTCACTAAGTAAAACATAAGTACTAATCAAAGTAATTAAAAAAAGAGAGCTAATTAAAGGGTATAGCCGGCCGGCTGGACTTTCAAAATATTTTATTCTTCGGAGTATAGCCGCGCGGCTATACTATGAAGATATTCTGTTTATATATTTATTATTTTTATTCAATAATATGTGAGAATTAGGTGTGTGTTGTGGTTAAGTAATATATATTTAAATCATCAAAAGGTTAGCCTTGGGCCTTGGGGCTCTTGGGCTATGTGATTTAAATTAAACCCGATTAGTTAACTAATTAACTAATTATTTTTAAAATTCAAATATCATATAATGTTTTTGTCTTTTGATTTAGAAAGTTGTATCAAACACCATATTTAATTTCAATATTCTATTTGTTGTTTCAAATGTAATTGCTAATTAGAGTAATTAAAAAAAGGTACTTAATTACATATACTAAATTAAAGAAGTAGGCCAAAAAAAACAAAAGCAAAGAAGTTATTTTATATTTTTAATTTTAAAAAAAATACAAATAAACACTTCTCCCGACGAAATTTCGTCGGCACAGATCTATGCCGGCAAATCTTTGTCGGATTAGACTTCTCCTGACGAAACAACCTTTGCCGACGAAATTTCGTCGGGAGAGGTCATTTTAATAAATAAATAAATATAAACTTAGGATGTTTAGGTTAATTAATTTTTTGAAATTTTATTTTTAGTAAATAATAATATATTTGCCTCATTTAATTAGTTAACTTAGTAATTCTATTTTAATAATTATTTATTTAGTGAATAATTAGTATTAAAATTTTCAATCAACTTCATGAATTGTATTACTTAATAAATAGTAATTCAATTTTTCTTTTTTCTTTTTTCCTTTAATATTCACTAAGTAAAACATAAGTACTAATCAAAGTAATTAAAAAAAGAGAGCTAATTAAAGGGTATAGCCGGCCGGCTGGACTTTCAAAATATTTTATTCTTCGGAGTATAGCCGCGCGGCTATACTATGAAGATATTCTGTTTATATATTTATTATTTTTATTCAATAATATGTGAGAATTAGGTGTGTGTTGTGGTTAAGTAATATATATTTAAATCATCAAAAGGTTAGCCTTGGGCCTTGGGGCTCTTGGGCTATGTGATTTAAATTAAACCCGATTAGTTAACTAATTAACTAATTATTTTTAAAATTCAAATATCATATAATGTTTTTGTCTTTTGATTTAGAAAGTTGTATCAAACACCATATTTAATTTCAATATTCTATTTGTTGTTTCAAATGTAATTGCTAATTAGAGTAATTAAAAAAAGGTACTTAATTACATATACTAAATTAAAGAAGTAGGCCAAAAAAAACAAAAGCAAAGAAGTTATTTTATATTTTTAATTTTAAAAAAAATACAAATAAACACTTCTCCCGACGAAATTTCGTCGGCACAGATCTATGCCGGCAAATCTTTGTCGGATTAGACTTCTCCTGACGAAACAACCTTTGCCGACGAAATTTCGTCGGGAGAGGTCATTTTAATAAATAAATAAATATAAACTTAGGATGTTTAGGTTAATTAATTTTTTGAAATTTTATTTTTAGTAAATAATAATATATTTGCCTCATTTAATTAGTTAACTTAGTAATTCTATTTTAATAATTATTTATTTAGTGAATAATTAGTATTAAAATTTTCAATCAACTTCATGAATTGTATTACTTAATAAATAGTAATTCAATTTTTCTTTTTTCTTTTTTCCTTTAATATTCACTAAGTAAAACATAAGTACTAATCAAAGTAATTAAAAAAAGAGAGCTAATTAAAGGGTATAGCCGGCCGGCTGGACTTTCAAAATATTTTATTCTTCGGAGTATAGCCGCGCGGCTATACTATGAAGATATTCTGTTTATATATTTATTATTTTTATTCAATAATATGTGAGAATTAGGTGTGTGTTGTGGTTAAGTAATATATATTTAAATCATCAAAAGGTTAGCCTTGGGCCTTGGGGCTCTTGGGCTATGTGATTTAAATTAAACCCGATTAGTTAACTAATTAACTAATTATTTTTAAAATTCAAATATCATATAATGTTTTTGTCTTTTGATTTAGAAAGTTGTATCAAACACCATATTTAATTTCAATATTCTATTTGTTGTTTCAAATGTAATTGCTAATTAGAGTAATTAAAAAAAGGTACTTAATTACATATACTAAATTAAAGAAGTAGGCCAAAAAAAACAAAAGCAAAGAAGTTATTTTATATTTTTAATTTTAAAAAAAATACAAATAAACACTTCTCCCGACGAAATTTCGTCGGCACAGATCTATGCCGGCAAATCTTTGTCGGATTAGACTTCTCCTGACGAAACAACCTTTGCCGACGAAATTTCGTCGGGAGAGGTCATTTTAATAAATAAATAAATATAAACTTAGGATGTTTAGGTTAATTAATTTTTTGAAATTTTATTTTTAGTAAATAATAATATATTTGCCTCATTTAATTAGTTAACTTAGTAATTCTATTTTAATAATTATTTATTTAGTGAATAATTAGTATTAAAATTTTCAATCAACTTCATGAATTGTATTACTTAATAAATAGTAATTCAATTTTTCTTTTTTCTTTTTTCCTTTAATATTCACTAAGTAAAACATAAGTACTAATCAAAGTAATTAAAAAAAGAGAGCTAATTAAAGGGTATAGCCGGCCGGCTGGACTTTCAAAATATTTTATTCTTCGGAGTATAGCCGCGCGGCTATACTATGAAGATATTCTGTTTATATATTTATTATTTTTATTCAATAATATGTGAGAATTAGGTGTGTGTTGTGGTTAAGTAATATATATTTAAATCATCAAAAGGTTAGCCTTGGGCCTTGGGGCTCTTGGGCTATGTGATTTAAATTAAACCCGATTAGTTAACTAATTAACTAATTATTTTTAAAATTCAAATATCATATAATGTTTTTGTCTTTTGATTTAGAAAGTTGTATCAAACACCATATTTAATTTCAATATTCTATTTGTTGTTTCAAATGTAATTGCTAATTAGAGTAATTAAAAAAAGGTACTTAATTACATATACTAAATTAAAGAAGTAGGCCAAAAAAAACAAAAGCAAAGAAGTTATTTTATATTTTTAATTTTAAAAAAAATACAAATAAACACTTCTCCCGACGAAATTTCGTCGGCACAGATCTATGCCGGCAAATCTTTGTCGGATTAGACTTCTCCTGACGAAACAACCTTTGCCGACGAAATTTCGTCGGGAGAGGTCATTTTAATAAATAAATAAATATAAACTTAGGATGTTTAGGTTAATTAATTTTTTGAAATTTTATTTTTAGTAAATAATAATATATTTGCCTCATTTAATTAGTTAACTTAGTAATTCTATTTTAATAATTATTTATTTAGTGAATAATTAGTATTAAAATTTTCAATCAACTTCATGAATTGTATTACTTAATAAATAGTAATTCAATTTTTCTTTTTTCTTTTTTCCTTTAATATTCACTAAGTAAAACATAAGTACTAATCAAAGTAATTAAAAAAAGAGAGCTAATTAAAGGGTATAGCCGGCCGGCTGGACTTTCAAAATATTTTATTCTTCGGAGTATAGCCGCGCGGCTATACTATGAAGATATTCTGTTTATATATTTATTATTTTTATTCAATAATATGTGAGAATTAGGTGTGTGTTGTGGTTAAGTAATATATATTTAAATCATCAAAAGGTTAGCCTTGGGCCTTGGGGCTCTTGGGCTATGTGATTTAAATTAAACCCGATTAGTTAACTAATTAACTAATTATTTTTAAAATTCAAATATCATATAATGTTTTTGTCTTTTGATTTAGAAAGTTGTATCAAACACCATATTTAATTTCAATATTCTATTTGTTGTTTCAAATGTAATTGCTAATTAGAGTAATTAAAAAAAGGTACTTAATTACATATACTAAATTAAAGAAGTAGGCCAAAAAAAACAAAAGCAAAGAAGTTATTTTATATTTTTAATTTTAAAAAAATACAAATAAACACTTCTCCCGACGAAATTTCGTCGGCACAGATCTATGCCGGCAAATCTTTGTCGGATTAGACTTCTCCTGACGAAACAACCTTTGCCGACGAAATTTCGTCGGGAGAGGTCATTTTAATAAATAAATAAATATAAACTTAGGATGTTTAGGTTAATTAATTTTTTGAAATTTTATTTTTAGTAAATAATAATATATTTGCCTCATTTAATTAGTTAACTTAGTAATTCTATTTTAATAATTATTTATTTAGTGAATAATTAGTATTAAAATTTTCAATCAACTTCATGAATTGTATTACTTAATAAATAGTAATTCAATTTTTCTTTTTTCTTTTTTCCTTTAATATTCACTAAGTAAAACATAAGTACTAATCAAAGTAATTAAAAAAAGAGAGCTAATTAAAGGGTATAGCCGGCCGGCTGGACTTTCAAAATATTTTATTCTTCGGAGTATAGCCGCGCGGCTATACTATGAAGATATTCTGTTTATATATTTATTATTTTTATTCAATAATATGTGAGAATTAGGTGTGTGTTGTGGTTAAGTAATATATATTAAATCATCAAAAGGTTAGCCTTGGGCCTTGGGGCTCTTGGGCTATGTGATTTAAATTAAACCCGATTAGTTAACTAATTAACTAATTATTTTTAAAATTCAAATATCATATAATGTTTTTGTCTTTTGATTAGAAAGTTGTATCAAACACCATATTTAATTTCAATATTCTATTTGTTGTTTCAAATGTAATTGCTAATTAGAGTAATTAAAAAAAGGTACTTAATTACATATACTAAATTAAAGAAGTAGGCCAAAAAAAACAAAAGCAAAGAAGTTATTTTATATTTTTAATTTTAAAAAAAATACAAATAAACACTTCTCCCGACGAAATTTCGTCGGCACAGATCTATGCCGGCAAATCTTTGTCGGATTAGACTTCTCCTGACGAAACAACCTTTGCCGACGAAATTTCGTCGGGAGAGGTCATTTAATAAATAAATAAATATAAACTTAGGATGTTTAGGTTAATTAATTTTTTGAAATTTTATTTTTAGTAAATAATAATATATTTGCCTCATTTAATTAGTTAACTTAGTAATTCTATTTAATAATTATTTATTTAGTGAATAATTAGTATTAAAATTTTCAATCAACTTCATGAATTGTATTACTTAATAAATAGTAATTCAATTTTTCTTTTTTCTTTTTTCCTTTAATATTCACTAAGTAAAACATAAGTACTAATCAAAGTAATTAAAAAAAGAGAGCTAATTAAAGGGTATAGCCGGCCGGCTGGACTTTCAAAATATTTTATTCTTCGGAGTATAGCCGCGCGGCTATACTATGAAGATATTCTGTTTATATATTTATTATTTTTATTCAATAATATGTGAGAATTAGGTGTGTGTTGTGGTTAAGTAATATATATTTAAATCATCAAAAGGTTAGCCTTGGGCCTTGGGGCTCTTGGGCTATGTGATTTAAATTAAACCCGATTAGTTAACTAATTAACTAATTATTTTTAAAATTCAAATATCATATAATGTTTTTGTCTTTTGATTTAGAAAGTTGTATCAAACACCATATTTAATTTTCAATATTCTATTTGTTGTTTCAAATGTAATTGCTAATTAGAGTAATTAAAAAAAGGTACTTAATTACATATACTAAATTAAAGAAGTAGGCCAAAAAAAACAAAAGCAAAGAAGTTATTTTATATTTTTAATTTTAAAAAAAATACAAATAAACACTTCTCCCGACGAAATTTCGTCGGCACAGATCTATGCCGGCAAATCTTTGTCGGATTAGACTTCTCCTGACGAAACAACCTTTGCCGACGAAATTTCGTCGGGAGAGGTCATTTTAATAAATAAATAAATATAAACTTAGGATGTTTAGGTTAATTAATTTTTTGAAATTTTATTTTTAGTAAATAATAATATATTTGCCTCATTTAATTAGTTAACTTAGTAATTCTATTTTAATAATTATTTATTTAGTGAATAATTAGTATTAAAATTTTCAATCAACTTCATGAATTGTATTACTTAATAAATAGTAATTCAATTTTTCTTTTTTCTTTTTTCCTTTAATATTCACTAAGTAAAACATAAGTACTAATCAAAGTAATTAAAAAAAGAGAGCTAATTAAAGGGTATAGCCGGCCGGCTGGACTTTCAAAATATTTTATTCTTCGGAGTATAGCCGCGCGGCTATACTATGAAGATATTCTGTTTATATATTTATTATTTTTATTCAATAATATGTGAGAATTAGGTGTGTGTTGTGGTTAAGTAATATATATTTAAATCATCAAAAGGTTAGCCTTGGGCCTTGGGGCTCTTGGGCTATGTGATTTAAATTAAACCCGATTAGTTAACTAATTAACTAATTATTTTTAAATTCAAATATCATATAATGTTTTTGTCTTTTGATTTAGAAAGTTGTATCAAACACCATATTTAATTTCAATATTCTATTTGTTGTTTCAAATGTAATTGCTAATTAGAGTAATTAAAAAAAGGTACTTAATTACATATACTAAATTAAAGAAGTAGGCCAAAAAAAACAAAAGCAAAGAAGTTATTTTATATTTTTAATTTTAAAAAAAATACAAATAAACACTTCTCCCGACGAAATTTCGTCGGCACAGATCTATGCCGGCAAATCTTTGTCGGATTAGACTTCTCCTGACGAAACAACCTTTGCCGACGAAATTTCGTCGGGAGAGGTCATTTTAATAAATAAATAAATATAAACTTAGGATGTTTAGGTTAATTAATTTTTTGAAATTTTATTTTTAGTAAATAATAATATATTTGCCTCATTTAATTAGTTAACTTAGTAATTCTATTTTAATAATTATTTATTTAGTGAATAATTAGTATTAAAATTTTCAATCAACTTCATGAATTGTATTACTTAATAAATAGTAATTCAATTTTTCTTTTTTCTTTTTTCCTTTAATATTCACTAAGTAAAACATAAGTACTAATCAAAGTAATTAAAAAAAGAGAGCTAATTAAAGGGTATAGCCGGCCGGCTGGACTTTCAAAATATTTTATTCTTCGGAGTATAGCCGCGCGGCTATACTATGAAGATATTCTGTTTATATATTTATTATTTTTATTCAATAATATGTGAGAATTAGGTGTGTGTTGTGGTTAAGTAATATATATTTAAATCATCAAAAGGTTAGCCTTGGGCCTTGGGGCTCTTGGGCTATGTGATTTAAATTAAACCCGATTAGTTAACTAATTAACTAATTATTTTTAAAATTCAAATATCATATAATGTTTTTGTCTTTTGATTTAGAAAGTTGTATCAAACACCATATTTAATTTCAATATTCTATTTGTTGTTTCAAATGTAATTGCTAATTAGAGTAATTAAAAAAAGGTACTTAATTACATATACTAAATTAAAGAAGTAGGCCAAAAAAAACAAAAGCAAAGAAGTTATTTTATATTTTTAATTTTAAAAAAAATACAAATAAACACTTCTCCCGACGAAATTTCGTCGGCACAGATCTATGCCGGCAAATCTTTGTCGGATTAGACTTCTCCTGACGAAACAACCTTTGCCGACGAAATTTCGTCGGGAGAGGTCATTTTAATAAATAAATAAATATAAACTTAGGATGTTTAGGTTAATTAATTTTTTGAAATTTTATTTTTAGTAAATAATAATATATTTGCCTCATTTAATTAGTTAACTTAGTAATTCTATTTTAATAATTATTTATTTAGTGAATAATTAGTATTAAAATTTTCAATCAACTTCATGAATTGTATTACTTAATAAATAGTAATTCAATTTTTCTTTTTTCTTTTTTCCTTTAATATTCACTAAGTAAAACATAAGTACTAATCAAAGTAATTAAAAAAAGAGAGCTAATTAAAGGGTATAGCCGGCCGGCTGGACTTTCAAAATATTTTATTCTTCGGAGTATAGCCGCGCGGCTATACTATGAAGATATTCTGTTTATATATTTATTATTTTTATTCAATAATATGTGAGAATTAGGTGTGTGTTGTGGTTAAGTAATATATATTTAAATCATCAAAAGGTTAGCCTTGGGCCTTGGGGCTCTTGGGCTATGTGATTTAAATTAAACCCGATTAGTTAACTAATTAACTAATTATTTTTAAAATTCAAATATCATATAATGTTTTTGTCTTTTGATTTAGAAAGTTGTATCAAACACCATATTTAATTTCAATATTCTATTTGTTGTTTCAAATGTAATTGCTAATTAGAGTAATTAAAAAAAGGTACTTAATTACATATACTAAATTAAAGAAGTAGGCCAAAAAAAACAAAAGCAAAGAAGTTATTTTATATTTTTAATTTTAAAAAAAATACAAATAAACACTTCTCCCGACGAAATTTCGTCGGCACAGATCTATGCCGGCAAATCTTTGTCGGATTAGACTTCTCCAGACGAAACAACCTTTGCCGACGAAATTTCGTCGGGAGAGGTCATTTTAATAAATAAATAAATATAAACTTAGGATGTTTAGGTTAATTAATTTTTTGAAATTTTATTTTTAGTAAATAATAATATATTTGCCTCATTTAATTAGTTAACTTAGTAATTCTATTTTAATAATTATTTATTTAGTGAATAATTAGTATTAAAATTTTCAATCAACTTCATGAATTGTATTACTTAATAAATAGTAATTCAATTTTTCTTTTTTCTTTTTTCCTTTAATATTCACTAAGTAAAACATAAGTACTAATCAAAGTAATTAAAAAAGAGAGCTAATTAAAGGGTATAGCCGGCCGGCTGGACTTTCAAAATATTTTATTCTTCGGAGTATAGCCGCGCGGCTATACTATGAAGATATTCTGTTTATATATTTATTATTTTTATTCAATAATATGTGAGAATTAGGTGTGTGTTGTGGTTAAGTAATATATATTTAAATCATCAAAAGGTTAGCCTTGGGCCTTGGGGCTCTTGGGCTATGTGATTTAAATTAAACCCGATTAGTTAACTAATTAACTAATTATTTTTAAAATTCAAATATCATATAATGTTTTTGTCTTTTGATTTAGAAAGTTGTATCAAACACCATATTTAATTTCAATATTCTATTTGTTGTTTCAAATGTAATTGCTAATTAGAGTAATTAAAAAAGGTACTTAATTACATATACTAAATTAAAGAAGTAGGCCAAAAAAAACAAAAGCAAAGAAGTTATTTTATATTTTTAATTTTAAAAAAAATACAAATAAACACTTCTCCCGACGAAATTTCGTCGGCACAGATCTATGCCGGCAAATCTTTGTCGGATTAGACTTCTCCTGACGAAACAACCTTTGCCGACGAAATTTCGTCGGGAGAGGTCATTTTAATAAATAAATAAATATAAACTTAGGATGTTTAGGTTAATTAATTTTTTGAAATTTTATTTTTA